>NC_133348.1:20034279-20154279 GCF_030506205.2 Paramisgurnus dabryanus | reverse complement strand
GACAAAGGAAGGAAGGATGGAGAAAGGAAAGATGGAAAGATGGAAGGAGGGAATAATAGAAAGACAAAGCATGGAAGACAGACAGACAGACAGACAGACATACACTCTAAAAAATGCTGGGTTGTTTTTAACCCAGGGCTGGGTCACTATTGGACAGAACACACTGCCGGGTTAAAATGACCCAACTGCTGGGTTGTTTCAACATGGATGATTAACAATAACCCAGCAATTGGGTTAAAACAACCCAGCAGTTGGGTCATTTTAACCCGGCAGACAGACAGACAGACAGACAGACAGACAGACAGACAGACAGACAGACAGACAGACAGACAGTTTCTGCAGTACTGCAAAAGTACTGATCTACTTAATCTGTCTTTTACTTCAGTAAGTTCAATGCCTGAAATGCCCACACTTGTCTGTACTCATTATAGTAACAGCTCTTCCTAGCTTTGCCTTGTTGTGAAAATGCTCATGGAGTAGTTTCTATTTGTAGACAGGCGACACAGCAGTTCACAAGTTTGAACTGAAACATCTGAGGCTGTCCAGTCTGATCTGATCCCGGATCAGTTTTTAAAGGCACAATGCGTGCCACAAGCCATGGATGCGGTTTAATTAGCATCATTACACGTTTTGGCCCGTCTGTGGTGTCACTACTCCCACACGCTGGACACCAGCCTTCAGCGCAGATCTCCACGTCTGCGTGCATCCCTGAGGCTGTGAGCGAGGCTCATGTATCCGGCAGTGTCTGACCGAGGTCAGCCTCCCACAGGCCACAAACGACTCCCTCTTGCCCCGGGCAGACGGCCCCCACCTAGACCAGCGGAGCAGATCTACGCTTGTTTGTTTATGAAGCAGGCAACGCGCTAAGTCCCGCTCTGCGTAAGCGACTATTTATAGCCACTTTAATCCTTCAATGGATTTGTAATGGCTCAGACTGAAGAGATGAAAAAGCATAAATAAACCAGAGTAAGCGTGTAAAAGAAGAAACGTATAAAAACCTGATCGCCAAGTGTTTTTTTAGAGGTTTTTGTATGATCTTTCATTATATTCCAGGCAAAAAATATCCACCTGCCTTTTAACAAACTTTTCCAGAGTATTTTCGTGTTTAAGTTAATAAATGTGTCATTTAGATTCATAGTCATATTATCTAACCTATAACTATTCTAGGGATGATTACTATGTACAAGAGAAGAACATGGTAAGCCACACTGGAAAGAGATTTAGTCTGCCATAAAGAATGGAGAATAAAATAAAACATCTATCCGTCTGTCTGTGTGGCATCCTGTCAGTCTACCTTATGTAACGCTGTCTGACTCTGCAGATACACACATGGCTGGCAAACCTGCTCTATTCTTTATTAAACAGGGATGTGAATTCCCACCACAGACATCATCAGGAATAGATAAAGAAATTGAAGAGGAATGTACTTCAAGTCTCAAATGAAACACTCTCTTAGGCAAACAACTGGTTTCTTAAAGGTGTAGTTCATCCAGATATAGCATTTTCTCAGTTTATTCACCCTTATGCCATCACAGATGTGTTGAACACAAATAAATAATTTTACATTAAAATGTCACTGTGTTATCTTCTAATAAAGACGGTTTAAGCAGTAACAACATAAACAAACAACCTTCGTAGAACAAATGTAACTTCCGCAAAACTCCGCAAAGAATCAATAACAACAGAGTCCTTTATAAAGTATTGTATTTCTGCTAACAAGTAGATTACCTCAGTTCAAATAATAGCTAAAGCGTATTAAAAACTACACTGGACTAACGTTGTAGTGTAAAATGTGTACTATATAATGTATACAATGATAACTATAGATCGGCTGCCAAACCTCCATTCACATAGCAGTGATAATCGCTGTCTCCCCTCGTCTTTAGGAAACCAAAACATTTGTTTGTTATTTTCCAAGAGGTATATGTTCCAGAGACCAGAAGTTAAGTTCCTGCCCAGAAGTGTAACCGCGACAATACACGTGCGTCCGATGAAACCGTCTATAGCAAAGTCACATAAAGCACATCCATTTATCAATAAAGTCATACAAATGTTTCCACTGGGTTAAGTTATGTCTTCTGTAGTAAAACAGTACATGAATAAAAAATGATCCATGTTGCGTATCCATAGCAACATACAGATCGGCATGGTATATGCACATGTGCTACCTTCTTATATAGACGGGTTCAGCAGTAACAACATAAACAAATGGCTTTCGTGGAACAAACGTAACTTCCGTAAAACCATTTGTAAAAAGATTTTGCCCTAAATAGCCTTAACTAAATAAATATAACTTCAATTTTATGACTAAATATTACTTAAAAAATATTATGGTAATTCCTAGAATGGAGGTGAGTCTCTTTTCAAACTCTCTGCTTTCATTGGATACACTTTGGTGTATTTCAATCCTCTGTAGCAATAGGCAATAATGTGACATTGGCGCACTATGCTATACCATCTTAAACAGGAAGTGGTACAGGAAGTCTATGCTAATAGTTTATTTTTATTTTGCTGGCTAGGTACTCTCCACGTGTTGTCGTGTTTGCCATAGACTAATGACTGTCTCACTGATCCAGGCTTTGCTAAATTTAGCAGCATAAAGGGACACTCCACTTTTTTGAAAATATGCTCATTTTCCAGCTCCCCTAGAGTTAAACATTTGATTTTTACCGTTTTGGAATTCATTCAGCTGATTTCCGAGTCTGGCGGTAGCACTTTTAGCATAGCTTAGCATAATCCATTGAATCTGATTAGACCATTAGCATAGCGCTAAAAAATAAGAGATTCAATATTTTCCCCATTTACAACTTGACTCTTCTGTAGTTACATCGGTTACTAAGACCGACAGAAAATTAAAAGTTGAGATTAACTGTACATTTATTCTTTAAAGGGACACTTCAATGTTTTTTGAAAATATGCTTATTTTCCAGCTCCCGTAGAGCTAAACATTTGATTTTTACCGTTTTGGAATCCATTCAGCCAATCTCTGGGTCTGGCAGTATCACTTTTAGCATAGCTTAGCATAATCCATTGAATCTGATTAGACCATTAGCATCGCCCCTTAATAAATAACCAAAGAGTTTCGATATTTTTAAAACGTTACTCTTCTATAGTTATATCGTGTACTAAGACCGACAGAAAATTAAAAGTTGTAATTTCCAGGGAGATATGGCTAGGAATTTTCGGCTGCCGTGTAATGTCATTGCCTAGAAAATGACGTTTTTCAATTTTGTCCCCGTCTCCCATTGTTAGGAAAACAGATTGACCTTGTTTCAAATGAACCAGTCAAAACAATCAAAATAGTAAACACTGTATATATAATATATATACACTCTTATGAGTGTTTGGACTGATTCATCCAGGGGCATGATTTTGTTATTTAAATTAATATAAAAAGACATCATTCTGACAGCAGTAGGCCTATATTACCATTATCTTTGAATAGCTTAAAGTGTGCAGCGAGCTGTTTTTAAATATGGGTACAGTTTATTTCATAACACAGCTAATAAAATCATTTCACAGCTCTCTGCTCTTCAAGCTTGCGTATGTGTGGTCATTCACAGCTGTGTCACTTTCTCTGTTCAATACGTTTGCTTTCTCAGACCTCGTCTGCACTCTGGCCATCGATTCTCTTTGTATGTGTGCAGTATTATACTACATCACTGATGCATTATAGAGGAGGGAATGATTACACGAATGAGAAGAATTAGAATTTTACTCTATGTCGCGTATTAATTTCATTTCCAAAGAAAACTATTCACACAGTTTTTTTTCTTGAACCCATGTCAGATCTGTCTGGAATCAAGCTGACAAGTCCAGTCAGATAGATTTACATGCAGAGGATCAACAAACAAGTCACTGATACATTTTAGCTGAAGGACAGGATTACGGATTGGCCCAGCTGGGTCACTGCCCTGGGGCCTTCAAAGCTTAACGCCACATCACCCAACATGATGACAGCTTCCAAAGGTAAGCCTTGCAACAGAAGCCTTGCAACACCATTATCTGGCCCTGTTTAGCTTATTTGATGTCAACTAATAATGACACAGATAGCAATGTGTATGTATTGGTAAGCGGTTATACCAGTCGAATTAAACAAAAACGTACAGTGAGGAACAGCCCAACACCGAATGAATCAGCACACGTCAAGCTGTGGTTCTAATACTGTAATAACATAAGAGAGCCCAATAAAAGTCTTTTCACAGTCCTCCACCTGCCAGCGGTCTTAAGCAATGAGTCACCAGGTATGTGTCACCTCAATGAGAGTGACTCAGTTACAACAAACCTGCAGGTCATTTGAGGAGAGGGCTGATGCAAGGCTGATGATGTGTATAACACAGACCTAAACTCACCCTTCATAACAGACAACATACATAGGACTGGAAGGACGTGGACCCCATAACTTTACATTTGATTAACTGAAAGATCTAAAACATTTTCTAACATAACTATAAAATGATGGACATATGCATCTCGGACAGCTTGGGGGTGAGTAAATCATGGGTTAAATATCATTTTTGGCCAAACTATCCCTTTAAGAAACGTACTTTTTTAGATTCACAAAAAATTCCCTGGATAAAAGCATCTGACAAATGCATAAACATACTAATATATACAGTGTGTGCTCCTGCACACTTCACAAACCATTGTGCATAAATGATGATATGAAATAGCTTTCTAGGCTGTGACGCATGAAAAATATGTTTGTTTTCTGCACTTTGCACCAAAACCTCAGGCGATGAAAGCCGAGGGGAAAAGTCTGCTGAACGATAACTCTTTTAACAAATTTATGTGGAGAATTCCCCTCTTCCTCTGCTCTTGAGGAGGTGCTGTCCCTTTTGAAAGAAAATGACAGGCTGTGCGGCATAAAAATGGGCAGAGGGCGAGGAAGGAAAGCATGTGAGGAATATGAGGGTCTAAAAGATAATTGGGACCACAGCTTTCGTTCAAAGGGTCTCATAAACTCCACGCACACCCTCTCCGTATGAAGGGGGCAGACACAGTCACCCATAAACACGCATGGAAAAATGCTGCTGTGTGTGCACATAGAAATAATGCCTCATACGTACATGCACGCATGCAGGCCCACGTGCAGAACAAACACGCATGCATTTTACATGCCTACTGAGCAGACGTGGCTGGAAAGGAGGCGGCGTAAAAACTTTGAGCAAATACAATCGTTCAGCAACAGACGTAACAGACTTAAAATTCATTTGCCCTATTGTTCCGATTCATAAATTCCTTTAAGACGCACACACGAATATAAAGTCTCTCACTCTAAACACACACACACTTAATACATACGCACACCACAGAACACAAAGAATGTTCTGAAATGTGTGTTACTTCCTCTGAGTCATAATTTTTCAGTGGGTGCCAAATATGACTCATAGAATGTTCCACAAGTCTAATAGTACAGTCTCGCAGAAACACCTGAATGACTTCCAAACACACTATTCATATTCTGTCCACATTTTGGTAAACAAACCACTTTTGTGCTGCTATAATTTACTGTATAAATAAACACAGTGTAAGCCATATAATATAAGTGTCAACCCAAGTGTATATCCTAACCTTCGGTTAACCATTTTTGCTTTTTATGCCAACTATTGTTTAAAACACACAAGTATGCATGAAAGGAAAAAATATTCTCATCATTTATTCACACTCATGCATTTCAGTCGAAGACAAACAAATAATTTTATATTAAATGCCGCCATGTTATCTTTTTATATGGGGCTCAATATGGCAAAGCTCTTAAAGGGATAGTTCACCCAAAAATTTTGTCATAATTTATTACAATCCAGTTGTTTCATACATGTGTACAGGAAGATATTTTGAGCAATGTTTATAACCAAACCACTTTTGAGCATTATTGAATTCCGTAGTATTTTTCTTTACTACAATGGCAGACCTGCCAACCTGTACGCATTTTGCGTAGCAGGTACTCATTTTGACCTCAAAGTACGGTGGTACGATTTGTCACTCTTAACTACGCAAAAACCTGATGACGCCCTTTGCCGCGCGAAGTACTCAAAAGAAGCAACAGAAAAAAGAAAAATATGTCCAATCATAGCACTGGGCTCATCCACCACATAGAAAGTGGGGATGATTGACAAGTCGTATGGCCAATCAGTAACAAGAGTCTGTTATCGATGGAATCACAAAATCCAGCGTGATCTCCTTCCTCCACCCGCAGTTTCTGACCATCTTTTTCAACGGAGAGTCAAGACGTCTGACCCGCTAAGGTAAAGTGGTCAGGGTGGATGTGCAAATAATGAAATAATGCATTAGCTTAATTCTTTGAAGCCGACGGTCGCGCGCTCCGTTTCATACCGTGCACTTGACCGCAAGATGCGCTAACATTACTTCTGATTTGTAAATGAGCATCATTTATAATTGAGCGCTTACGAAAAAGTACAATGATTTTACCATGCGGAGAGCATCCAGTTTTAGTCAAATAAAAACGGAAAGTTCACTCTCAGTGAAGGGAATCCAGCTGACATCCGAGTGAAGCGGATTAAATGCGTTCTGAAATAACGCGCTCTTGATAATTGTCAATAAAATAAAACGTCATATACAAACCACATCAAATAAAGTTGTATAAATGGAGAATATCTCGTGTCTCGAGCGCCCACGTGATAGGTGCCTATGCCGTACTGTACTGCACTGTAAACAAAGCTACAATAAATTACAGACAGACATACAGTTAACAGCACTACTGTCACAGTTATGGTTGAATTTAAAGCAGTGTTAACTCTAAAATACTGTCTTAAAGGTATAGTTAACTTAAAACATGTAATTCAGTCATAGTTTACATAACAGAACAGACCATCCAAACATTTATGAGTTTCTTTATTGTGTGATACACAAGTTATTTTAAAGAGTGTTGATAACCACAGTGTCTGGTCCCCACTCCATTGTATTTTTTGCTAATCAGGGAAAAACAACATTTAAAAAAAAATTTTTTTTGTGTGTGTTTCACTCAAGAAAGAAATCATGAAGGTTAGACACAATATGAGGTTGAGTAAATGATAACACAATGTCATTTGTGGGTTAACCATCTCCCACTATTTAACAGTAATATCACTTTTAACAGTGTTTGTGCAGACATGCTAAACTTTGGAGAATACAGTATTTAACATTAATAATGTTATTAATCACCATGTTAGGCAAATTTAGTTAAACATGATTTTATTCACATTTATAATTATTTTTAAAGCAGATTATGGCAGGATGGGGAAAAAAGTGCAATGTGCAGCATGTTACCTTGAAAGTTACCAAGAGGTGTGTGTGCGTGCATGTGCGCGTGCATGTGTTAAATTATATGTTAAAAACCCGTGTTCTGTCCTTTCGGCCGATGCTACTGTACTCAAAAAAAAATTCCAAGGTTGGCAGGTCTGCAATGGAAGTCAATGGTGCTCCTGTTTTCTGCTTGATTACAAATATCTTAATTTGTGTTTAGCAAAGCAGAAATGTATACAGGTTTGTAACAACCTGGGGGTGAGTTAATGATGACAAAAGTTTCATTTTTGGGTAAACTATCCCTTTAAAAGCACATACAGTACTGTGCAAAAGTCTTGGGCCACCACTACCACTTGTTGTTTTAGAAGTTTTAATGTCCACCCATATTTATTATTCAATCTATTTCATTAAGATACAAACAGAAAATACAGGAAATATGTACAAACATTTTTTTTGTTGGTGTTTAGTGTGACCTCTCTTGGCACTTAACACATCTTGAGCATTTTTGAGCAGAATGAAGTGAAAAGACTCATTTCTTTAAAATTAGAAATTAGGATTTAATTTTATTTGGTTTAAGAGATCCTGCTGTTTCCTGTTATTGCTCAAGTGGAAGGGGAGTGTACCCTAAAAACTTGACACATCGGTTTACATTTTTATACAGTTTTTTTTTTACTATATACACATTTCCTGTAGTTTCTGTATGTAGTATATTAAAGAGAGTGAGAAATAACATTATAACATTGCAAAAACAACTAATCTAATTCTGGCATGGTGGCCTTTTGCACAGTACTGTACATCCATCATTAAAGGAACAGTATGTAGGATTGTGGCCAAAACTGGTATTGCAATAACAAAACTTGTGGCTAAAACTGGTACTGCAATCACCCAACTAGTGGCCAATACACAAAATGACAACATAAACATCAATTGAGGGCTGCAACTCCACTTTTTAAATGACAATATCCTGGCCAGACCACTGTTGTCAGTGATATAAGTATTTGAAATGAAAATGATTTCTAAATGTCTAGTGACATATCAGGGCCATTTTTTGATTTTTTTTAAAATTTCTTACAAACTGTTCCTTTAAAGTAATCCAAATGACTAAGTGAATCGATTCTTTTGTAAGAGAAAATTATTAATATTTTGTGCTTATTTGATCAATCAACCTATATACTTACATTTGAACAGCGAATGGTTCTCATGTGCCTTGTGACCAGTAGTTATATGCGTGTTTTTGTCACATTACATGCATGAAAGATATTATGATTCTTTGTTATTAGAATGAGTAAATTATGAGAACATTTTCATATTTTAGGGAACTATTCCTTTAAATGACATCACTTTCTTTAACGCCGCGATGCACACACAGTAATTCAACATCATTTCTGTACCTTCCTCTATCTGGGAGACTTTCTTTTCACGAAATGAATTGGCTTTGCAGTTAAGTCTTGCACTGAGGCATTACAAAAATTTGGGAGTAGTTGAAAATGAGGGCGTGGCTGAGATACGTCTCTGCTCATTATGTATTCACATATTCTCCCTAGAAGGCTCTAGTCATGGGGCACGGAGAAGGAGAAATAATCACTGTAGGGATTGTCCAGAAAGCTTTGTGTAAATATGCCCAGTCCCCAACCACCCTCACTCTTACACAAGCATGTGACAATATACATCATGATCTCATTTGGCTTGGATAAAGTGGGGTACAGAAAAAAGCCCCTTGTGAATAGACTGATCACATGGTTCATATCTGGCTGTGTGTGTTGGCTACACGGCTACAACCTGCTCTATCTTGTACACATTTCTTTTAAAGGGACACTCCCCTTTTTTAGAAAATGCTAATTTTCTAGCTCCCCTAGTTAAATATAAGATTTTTACGTTTTGGAATCCATTCAGCCGATCTCTGGGTCTGGCGGTACCACTTTTAGCATAGCTTAGCATAATCCATTGAATCTGATTAGACCATTAGCATCGCGCTAAAAATAAAACAAAGAGTTTCTATATTTTTCCTATTTAAAACTTGACTCCTCTGTAGTTACACTGTGTACTAAGACCGACGGAAAATTAAAGTTATGCTTTTCTAGCCCGATATAGCTAGGAACTATACCTTCATTCTGGCGTAATAATCAAGGACTTTGCTGCCGTAACATGGCTGCAGCAGACGTAGTGATATTACACACGGCCCGAAAATAGTCCCCTTGGATACTTTCTATAGCAGGGAACTATTTTCAGGCGCTGCGAAATATCATAAATTCTGCTTATAAAATCAAAAAGTTTTAAATAGGAAAAATATCGAAACTCTTTGGAGTATGCTAAGCTATGCTAAAAGTGGTACCGCCAGACCCGAAAATCGGCTGAATGGATTCCAAAACGGTAAAAATCAAGAGAGCTGGAAAATGAGCATATTTTTTTTAAAAAGTCCCCCTCTTAAGGCAATACTACAGTAAATATGATTATTCATAACTGTCAACCATTTGCCACTGTCAAAAGTGCATTTTTTTTTGCAACCCAGAGTTACTGCATATAGATCCAATGTTGGTTATTTTGCTGGTATGTGCAACAATTTTAGAAAATAAGGAACTGCACACCATTCAGATTATGATAAGGTGCTAAAACAACATCAAGATCTAGCACTTTTGTCCCCAAAAAAGACACCCTACATCAGGAGGATTTGCCTGTGGGTGCTACTTCAGTTTTTGTGCACAAGTTGTGCAGAAGACTGCAAAAGAAAGGATTAGCGTTTAAAGGCCCGTGACACACAAAGCATGGTTCCCAGGCTGGTGAAATGCGAGAGGTTCTTCTCTCGCACTTATTGTTGCCATGTGAGCCTCAGTGGAATTGAACTCATTCATCAAACCTCCAGAGCCACTGCCCATGCGCCAGCGTTTGAAGTGCGGTCATCTCTGCCGCGCTATTCAGCAGTCACGGGGCCACGGAGGTACGATAAAGCATAATACGATGGCGTGAAAGAGGTCTTTTGTGCAATGCGAGGAGGGACATCAACAGCGTACAGGCGTTGTTTTCTTACCGTCTGTTTGAAAAGAAAAGGCTCTTCGTGTAGACCGATAACTTATGATGGACGACGCATTCCTAGAATAGTCCAAACTAAACACAAGGGGGACAAAGACATTTATCTTCCCTACAACAGTGACAGTCAGATTCGAGGGGGTTCTTAAGGGTGTATGTCATCTTTCCTTTGCCTATATAAATGCTGTATTACTCATTAAAATGGCATAATCTCTGATATAGAGAAGGATTATACAAAGATTGATTTATGGCTTCCTGCAGCGCAGGGTGCCATCAGCGTCTTTCTCTGGTGTTGCAGCAATCTCTCCCTGCAGTAATAAATATTGATTTACAGTCACAACACTTATGAGACTTTATGCTGTACTGTCACTGAAAGATTGTATACAACTTCTACGGGTGTCTAAAGAAAGAACACTGTCAATAAATCTATGCTGAACAACGATAAATTTAGACCACATGAAACGGCTTTGGAGGCGAAAGCCGAATTGTTTATTTTATGATTCGGTAGATTTGTGGGTAAAAGCCTCACAAGCATCAATCAATGTCTGAAGGCATCCAAGATCATCATATTTTAACTTAGGTCAAAACACTCTTACTCACCTCCGTTGTGCAGGCACGATACATATTTGGAGACCTGTCCTATTCCTAATAGTCATGGGTTTGATTTCAATTACTATGTACTTCTGAAATGTTATGTTAAGACACTCCTGAATATATATGTACACATCTCTAGGTGAAACTATAAAAAACAAGGTGAAGTTTGCAACGTCTAAGACAATGCACAGAGTCACAGAAGCCTGCATGGCCCATCATCAATGGCTGCCTGTTTCCCTCGGGACCCTCAGTGTCTGAACGAGAGAGGGGGTGAGGTGCACAATAGATACACAATAGAACACAGAGATCCCAGCGCCTGATATTGATGTCACAGCGCTCATCTCCCCATCATCTCGCTATTGATGAGTCTGATCTCAGTCGAGGGAGAAACGTAGCATTCATGTGGTCTCTCTATCTTTCTTTCGACTGACATCATCATAGCACTTTCCATGATGACCCTGCCTTTCAACGTCCATTAATAACAGCATAGATTTGAGCACTCATGCAAATGTAATTCAAGCAGAGAGCCACTCTTAAGGACATAACTCGCATGAGATGCTACAACATCAAAAACATGACTGCTTCTGCATTAATCATTTATATTTAATTGATATACATCAAGTTTAGATTTAGGCTATATTTTCTCATCTAAATGAGAGAAATCTAATATTGCACCACTGGTTGCATTTTTTTCGTTTAGAAATTTGGGTAACACTTTATTTGAAGGGGTGTTCATAAGACAATTAAGTGTAATTTGTTAAATTATGTCATTTTTAACGCAAAGATGACGTTGATGTTTGAAATGTCTTTGTTATGACAACTTGACATAAAACATCATAACTTGCCATAAATCTTTCATAAACATGACATAGCAGAATAATTACGTATAAATGAACTTATGAAACTACCTGGGTTAACATCACATTAAACTGTCATTTAAATGTAATTTAGTGTTAATCCAATGTCAAATAATTTTAAATACCTTAACAAAATGCAGCAGACACGACAAAATATTATACTTTATATATGAAGAGTTTCGTTGCAAAACGAGATAACCCCCTTTTTTTATTTTTCAGAAATCTTGTTTTTTTGGTTGTGCATTCCAATTAAAATCAGTTCAACTGCAGTTGGTTTGTTTCGATTTAAACAGTCATAACTTAAAAAATACAGCTAAGTAGTAGCACCATAAAACAAAATAATAACATGATGATAACATAATAATAAACATGTTTTGACAAAAATAAAAAAACGGAGTTATCTCGTTTTTAATATAAAAAACTGATAACTAACAGAACTTGTTCTTCTTATTGACATAGAAGAAAAAACTAACAAAACATTTAATTAATTTAATGTAATTAACTGTTTCCAGCGATACGGAGTCGGACCCAACGCTTTATGGCTTAACCCATTATTATACTGTTTTCATTTAATTTTAGGTGAATCGATCTCCAAATGCAATGAAATATAATTTTATAAATTTTAATTATTATTATTATTGGATGGTTAATTTTATTTGTTGAAGAATCAAAAATAAAAATGGTGTGCACATCACATATACCCAAATATGGGCCAGATGCAAGACAACTAAATATATAAATTAATAATGAAATGTGATGTCCGCACACTAAAAGTTACTGCTCCAAAAACGTTTTTATTAAATGAATAAAAACTGTTTTGGAGCAGTAACTTTCAATGTGCGTACTTCACATTTCATTATTAGTTTTATTTGTTTACACATAGAGTAAACTTAAAAAACATTATGAACTGAAAAATATTTATGATTTAGTTATAAAACTATTTGGGTATTAACACTTAATGACATTTAATTTAAAAATTATATTTGTACCACTGTAGTTGAGGTCAAGAAAATTATTCATGATGCTGTTATAAATCTATTTGACAGAGTATTAACACTTAATGACATTTTAATGACAAATTCTATTTGTATCACTGGTACAAAGTGGTCAGTTAAGTTGTCTTAGTAATGTCAAGTTGTCATGACAAGTTATGATGTATTGGTTAATGTCAAGTTGTCATAACAAAGACATCTCAAACAATTTCATCTTTGCATTTAAAATGACATAATTGAACGAATGACACTTAATGAGAGTTACGTGCATAAAATCTCCTTCATGTTCATGGCACGTGTCATGTCATGATTATGAAGGTGTCAAGTCTTATCAACACCCATTCAAGTAAAGTGTTACCGAAATGTGTGCACCAAAACAGAAATTGCAGAAGACATCAAAAAATGAAATGGCAGGGCATTTTTCTGATATTGAGGCGTGTAATATGAACTCAATATAAATGGTTTATCTACCGCTATGTTTTCAAAAATGACTCAGAGTCAAAGCTATCAGAATTGGCCTCAGGCCTTTGGAAACTTTGACTCGCCCACTGTAACATTTAATGAAATTATAAAAGAAGAGCAATCAAAGAAACGTAGGCTGGGTCTCTCCCTCAATGTTTCCATAAAGAGCAGCAAAAAAAAACATCAGCATCATAACCTGTGATCTTTTATCTGTAAAAAACCTGCAGGGAAAAACTTTCTGATTAAACTAAAAAGTCATTTAGATTTTTGGTGGTTTGAAGAGCCTATCAATGACTGAGTGGTATTTTTGCTGGCTCTCTTGTCCGTTACAGAGCCAATAAACACAGGCATGACTGGAACTTCTCTGCGAGAGACTTTCCCACTACAAGATCTTTTTTTTACAAAAGCAAAAAAATCATCACCAATGAAAAATGTTTATGCTTTAAATATGTGTATCGCATATTAAGTTTTGGGAAAGTCAAAAAATATACATTCTATTTAATGCCTTTTAAAGTAAAATACTTACACTGTAGTTTAATAAGCAGAGACAACTAAAAGCAAACCTTGTGATTTCCATATGATACTGGTTTAAATAAAATGCTCTGTTTATTTACATTGGCTTGCTTTGCCAATAGTGATTGACTATCTGTTTGTCCAACCAATGGCGGACTTTACTGAGGATCAAAAATGGTGTATAGTAACAATCAAATTGTTGTCCTCTAGATTGGTTTAGTTTTACCGGCTCAGTCTGAAATCCCCACCCATTGTCTGCTTTCACCCAAGCTGGAGGCTCAGCTCTCCACCTTTCTCCTTTGATCCTCGCTCCTCCCACCCTCAATTCATATCCAGCTCTTCTATCATGTAATGTGTACTACATGCCTAATTGGTCCTGCGTCGTCTGATATGAAAGTGTAAAAATAGCCATGTGCACCTCAACTCACGTGCAAAAATGCCCGGAAAGAAAAAGGTTGAATATTGATAAAGACGGGTAGGAATCCTCCTTTGACATCATCTGAAATTTGAATGAATGCTTTCAAACGCTGCACTCAAAAAGCCATCACATCGAGTTACTTTCTCACGGACATTAGTTACCAATCAAAACACTGTCTTTCACTGACCTCATCATTCTATTGCGGCCAAATGGATGTAAATGGAGTGAAATTACAGTGCTGTTTATGACTGCAAATAAATGGTTTGCGTATACATGTTATTATTATTATTATTATCACTGAGGGAGCCATGCAAAATACTGCATCCGTTTAGACTGTGGTAATTGCAGTCTCATTAACTTTGATTTGACACTCTATGAAATTGATTTTTATGGTTTGTCTTTTTGAACTAACCATTACCGCGTTTATCGCAATTGTTAATTTATCTCGTAAATTCTTTGTGCTAAAACTGATCATACTTGATTCATGCTTTGGTGAGAGAGAAGTGGGCTTATTTCTACACAAACAAAACAACGTTCACCTGGTAGGCGTTTTTAAGGCAGCTTTAAGATCGTATCGCCCCTTGTTTTTCTGGGCCTGATCTCAAACAGAGAGACGAGTCATCAGAATAACAAGTGAGGTTTCTCAGGTCGGGGTTAAAACAGTTAAACCGAAAAGTGGTGGTGGCCGCTTTTTACCATCTTAAACCGGTGCGGGTTTGTGTGGCCTCAGATTTTGGGGGACGATGGAAACACATGTCACAAAAGGAACTAAGTGTTTAACGTCTCTTGTGCAGCATACTTCCTGAAATGATAGGTCTATGTATGCGCCTGTGTGTAAAAGTGCTGTCTCACGCTTTGTCTTTTCTACTGACATGAGCCACAAGGTAAACACAACAGCTTGTGTTGTTTATGGTTGTGCAACTCAAGCTAAAAGAATGCTAAACAACTACTAACATTTCAATTGTAGGGAAGCGATTCAATACAGAGATTTGCTTCAGATTGAAGTCAACAGAGAATGATGTCACAACTAAATACTTCTGTTAAGTGACACACACAAAAAAACAAGAAAAATTAAAAGTGTGTCATTTATTTCTTTTAATAAAAAAATATAAAAAGTGAGCCTTTATGCCATATAGTGCAATCTGTGCAAGACATCAGCCTTAGGTTTAATAAATAGCAATGAACTTTGCGTCTTTATCAAAAGAAAATGGCTAATATTATTGACACTTTGTGAAGAGTCGCATCTCTCTGCATGCTTTAACAGCTCTGTAGTGCTAATTGAGCGAGCGGAGTTAGCGCCAACATTACAGGCCAACTGTTCACAATCCCCCTCAGTGCTAAAGATAGACTCTCCCACCACACTTAGCACACAGAACAGGTTTGCAGAATGACATTACAACTACTATATCACACCCACACACGCTTAAACTTACACACACTGCCAGCACTCGATCATAAAATCTCATGTGCTACTGAATAGAAGTGCTGATCACATGCCGTAAAAACACGTCGAACTGACAAACGGAAGTCACTTTCGCTGTTATCTTACACTGCGTAAATTAGCAGCCTTATAGAAATTCAAGTTGTTTCACGTATTATTTTAAACCTTGTGTAATTCTGCAGGGAAAATCTACTCTTTAACGCACACTTGATAAGTAACGTTTGAATAATGCTACTTATTACGGTAGCATTCGAAAGCCATTTGATAACCAGTACTGGTGCTTGACTGCTCTCTTTTCAATTAATTCAGTTTGCTGCATGCTTTCATTAAAAAATAAGCAAATAAGCCTAAGAAATATATGTATAGGTCGCGTGCTCCCGAAGAAATAAAGGACAAAGATTTAAATACAATGCACGGCTATTATGGCTAATTTAGCATCTGGTTAAACTGGATTGTGGGTGGTAATGGATAAGAAGCAAAAAGAATACAGAAAAATTACATTCACAGTAGGGATGCATAACGATTAATCGCGATTTATCTATAGCAGAATAAAAGTTTACATCATATATGTGTGAGAACTGTGAATAATAACTTTGTATAGATAAATGCACACACATGCATGTATATATTTAACAAATGGGTACATGTGTATATACATTTGTATATTTATGTATAATTTATATTATATATAAATATATATACTTAATATAAAAATATTAAAATGTATACATGCATGTGTGCACATTTATATATACATAATTATTATACACAGTTCACACACATATATGATGTAAACAAAAACTTTTATTCTGCTATAGATTAATCGCAATTAATCGTTATGCCTCCCTAATTCACAGTAATGGTGGTGTAATAGTGCAAGACTACGTGTTTGCATGTGTGTATGCTGAACCGTCTCAAGAGTTTCAAGAATATGAGTGATCATATGTCACTGTGTATGTCATAGCTAAAGTGACTGACAGGAGGATGACAGCACACGGGACAGGTGTGCATAATTTCCACAGAGTCATTGATGACTTTCACACTTGGAGAAAATCTCTATTAGAAGAAGACATCTGTAATGTTTAATTTAAGAATAATCCATTAAATTAAAAAATAAACAAGTGCTGCAAACCAATCAATTGATCCATTGATTTAAAATGAAAAAAGCTCACGTATGCATGTCTGAAACGGTCGAATGTAGCATCTATGTGCATATATATATATATGGTCCGAGCTGGTGCAATTGAGTAAAGGTGGGACTACAAGGGGACTTTAACTTGAAACTTTGCTTTAAACATACATTAAAAGTCAATTCAAAAATGTATTTTGATAACCATCAAGATTCACATTTGGAGCCTGGTGTTTAATATTAACCCGTCTCCTTAAGTAAATGACAGGGGAGTGAATTTACAACGATTACCTCAGCTTTTTATTCGAGATAAACAAAGATTGGTGAAGCAATAGAGACTGTGCAGGAAAGCAAGATGCGTCTTAAAAGGTCAATGGACCGATTATCCTGTCTGAAAGAAACTGGGGTATGAGCTGAAGGGGGGTAAATGGATATTTACCATATTTTACCAGTGAAATGGAAGAGGTTTACAAACATTTGTTTTTGTTTTTATTTATTTATTTATTTTTTGATTTAGTGCAAGTATCAGATTCACGAACAAGAGTATCATTGCTACGTTTCATCATTACCAGCATATGTTCATGCTGACCTCATCCCAAGCAGAAGGGTGAGAGGAGGCGGAGTCAAAGGGGGAGGGCTGTTTTGTCTCTAAGCCAGGATTTCTGCCAATCATAAGGCAACAGCTTGAGTCTAAATCGATGAGGGGGGTAGGGAAAAAGAAGACAGAAATAGAGCAGAGAGGTGCAAAAATGAAGCAGATAGGAAGCAGGACGAATCCATGACTGCAAAGGTTTGATTTCGGAAGACGCTGACTCAGGAGTTCCTCATGTTTAGCGAGCGAATATGTGACTAAACTGAGCACATTCCTCAGCCTCGGTTCACCCCGCTCCCTTCCCCCTAACAGACGCCCGCCCAGACGCTTTTTCCAGGGGGATCCCTGCATTCACTCACTCTCCCTTTTCCTCATTCCTGGTACATCAACACTTTGAAACTGCTCTCTGCCAGGTCCATTCCCTGACCGCAGCGTTTTTAATTGGGTGTGTTTGCCACACAAGAACAGAGTCATAGAACCCCCTCCCCTGCCCCTCTCACTTCATCCAAAACAAAAACATCCTGCGGGCCGGGCCTGCCCGGGGCTCCACTACAGGAAACAGGGATTGAGCCGAGGCCAGCCTAAGACCCAGACAATGTGTTATTAGCGAGGAAAAAAGGATGTTCTCATGGAAACAATGATTCCTAAGGCTTGGTGAGCAATACATTGGTTGTGCTATTTGAGGACTAGCGTTTGCAATGAGGGCCACACAGAACTTGCAAAGGCTTTTTACACGGTGAAGCAATGTGGTAACATCTGTGGAATTGAGATGAATAGATTTAATCATGATGCATAAAGTGTTACACAGAAAAACATGTTTTAATTCAAAATAAAAATATAATCATTTACAATTTTATTTTTTCCCACCAAAGTGATGGATTTTTAAACAGTTGCAATAGATGGTAATAGTAAATATTTTAGATACTTCTACATCATCTCTTCTTTTAGCCATATACTATATGTATAGCTATTCACACCAAACGTGGTTGAGACGGCAAAAATGCGCTATTTGCGTGTAGTTGGACACTTAAACATTTTAAGTTTACTTGCTTCATTCGCACGTGAAAGCCGTGCGTGAAATTCTTGTAGCAATGCTGACATCATGTAGCCTGGTCCAACCAGACTCTCGGACATTCATTTCATTTGTACAGAGAGTCCGGCCACGCTCCATTGCAAAGCGTTACTTCCCTTAAGGAGGGTCCTCTGTTGAAGTTTAAAACTATTGGATCTGCCAAGAGTCACTCAGTATCTGCCATAGTCGATCGCTAACGTGTGGTCGTGACGTATATCATGCTCCGAAACCGGCCGGAAACAACAAGTCCGAATAATCAGACAAACAAAACTTAGCAAACATTGTTCTTGCTCCGGCTTTAACTTCTGTATATTCGGCAGTTTTGCAACATTGGACCGAATAGCTTTTCTCACGTCTTTCTCCGCTGCCATTACTGAACTACAACTCAAACTGACGCACGACCTCAACGTCATTGTTCCTAGCCACCCCCCTCTGTTCGCCGATTGGACCTGCAGATTTTTGCAGGAGAAACGAAACTCTACACAGCAGTCCCAGATGTAGTACTGAAGCGAAATGAAAATTAAGCGGAAGCACGTAGGAGGGCGGAGCCAGGCTAAACATCGCGGGCACGTGTGTCGAACTTCTGGGTTTCAACTGGCTTGTTACTTTAAGATGCGTGTCATGCAATATTCACTTCTCGCCGCATGGTTGTAGTATTTTTAACTAAATACTACAATAAATACGTGAAGAAGAACCACCGGAAGCGTTTGATATTTTGAGCTTCAGTCCTGAGGTGTTTTTATTTTACAGCAACTGTTACTGTGAAAATTTGTGTCACTTTCAACCGGTCGGTGTGCTTTCACTAGACTCGGGGCACAACTGAAAGGTAGGGGTGACGAAATAAATATCTTTTGTCTTGGTACTGACCTGATGAAATTTCATCGAAACCTATGGAGAAGAAGGTATTTAAATGAATTGCGGAAATTTGGTAGTCACGTTTGTGGTGGTAGATTAGCGAACGTCCTCCCGACTCTGCTCGATTCCTGTAATCACATCACTACTAGAGTAAGCTCCTGATTGGTTAACAAGTGCGAATGGATTCGCGTCTACCCTGCCAAGCTAAACGCCTCATTCGCACCACGAGATCTCCAGATGCGTCTTTACATTGACTTAACATTGAAATCATTCGTACCAGACGCTCTATTCGCATTTGGTGTGAACGCAGCATGAGAGGGTTTGGCACCTTAAATGGTTAAAAAAGACCTGTCCGCCATAGTTTACCACTGTTCACCATGTGTTGCATTTCAAATTTCCATTTGGCAGATGCTTTTATCCAAAGTGACTTTCAGTACATTCATGGTATATCTGCATTCCCTGGAATCAGATCAACAACCTTTGCGCTGCTGACACAATGCATTACCAGTTGAGCTACAAGACCACTCAGGTTCCTTAGGACTTTAGGGTTAAGATATATTACTGCATCCTTATTGGTGTCAAAAAATGGTATAGTCAAAAATTTAATATTTAGAAATAAATGCTTTTACCAAATTCTGCAAGTGCAGGTGTAACAATGAGCCTGGCTAACAGAACGAGGCAGTTAAATGGCTTTGTAAGGAGGTATGTGTACTGTAGATTACCCCCAAAGCTATGAGAAACCATCTGCCCAACTTCAACTAATCACTTCTGCC
Organism: Paramisgurnus dabryanus; assembly: GCF_030506205.2. Classification (NCBI taxonomy): domain Eukaryota; kingdom Metazoa; phylum Chordata; class Actinopteri; order Cypriniformes; family Cobitidae; genus Paramisgurnus; species Paramisgurnus dabryanus. Next base: position 20,134,312 of record NC_133348.1, on the reverse strand, counting down.
AGATGGAAGAGAATATGGAGCCTTTCGAAATTGTTCCTGCAACAATGCTCGCCTAGCCGTCACAGCTAAAAGGTGCTGGGTAAGACGAACAAAGCAGGGATCATTTATTCACCTCACTTACACCTCATTAATGGGGCTCTCGCTTTCATGTTATTGCATCACTCTACCTAACTCAGTCGACATAATATTACAATTACACTGACACGACCTGCCATATAATTACAGGATTTAATCTTAAAACATTTTCAAGTGTCATTGATTTTGAATGGATTTAGCTCAGGTTAGCACCATGAAGAGTCAAGTCAGCCATCTTAAATTACATACAAATCCACATTCCTAAGATCTCTCTGTCAAGGGCAAAAGGTCTTTTCTTGAAAGCTTTATCATTCAGTTTGTCTAGAATCATCCACTTTCTGTTTTATACAAATTTGATTCTGACAATGGATGGACATTGTGATGGATGAATATCAAGACGTGGTTATTTATAAATCTCCCTTTGAAGATTCTGGAGTACAGATAATTCCACTGTTGATGTCTAATAAATGTTGGCGTCAGAAAAAAAAATGCTCGTTATCAACAGACGCATCTAAACAATTCACTGTGTGAAATGACAAAAGGGTTGCATTAAATAAACAGCCAGGCATTCCAACCTGCTATATAGACTCAGCTACCAGTTACCCATTATAGCGGTTACCATGGCGATCCCGACTTCAAAGCATGAAATGAAGCCATGCAAACTTTCACTCATAACAACAACATCAATGCTAAAAAAGAAATGGAGAATGTATATGATATTTATGATATAAAAAGAGAAATTATATTGTGATGTTTGTTCTTAAAAATTATAATATATAAAAACTATGATATATGATAAACATAACTTTCACTTCTAGAGAATGACCAATCGCTAGAATCAGCACGTTCACAGACATTCTGATATGATAGCAGCTTATGATATCTGATGGAGAGGATGTTGAAACATACAGATAACTGAGTACATCAGACCCATGTCAGTGCCTGCTGAAGCCTGTATTTAACCGTGAACTGAACCCTGCCCCAGGCTGACAGCAGAGCTGATCCACACACCATAACAGTCAAATCAGATTTGAGATGTGCTAAGAATGGGAATACACCCATGATACTGGAAGAGATGGAGCAACATGGGAAATATACTGTACAGCAGGGGTGCCCAAACTTTTTCCTACCAAGGGCCAAAAATCAAACCTGACCGAGGGCTGTGGGCCGAAAGTAAATGTTTTACATTTTAGAAAATGTTTAATTAGAAATATAAACATCGTGAACAATGATGTTATCCTTTTTCCTTATCTCACGTGGCATGACGGGCCAAATTAAAGGTCATTGCGGCCAACTTTGGACTGCGGGCCCTAGTTTAGGCACCTCTGCTGTATAGCATACTATTCAAAAATAACATAGGTACAGTAGATGCACTAAATAAGTGCTGCATCTAAACTGGACTGTAAGTAACATTGTGACTTTCTCATCATCTTATCAGACAGGTTGTTAATTGCATTTTTCACTTAGCCATATTTACTTATATAAACAAACTGGTCTGGAGAACAATACTAACCAACATTTAAATGTGCCTGTTACAAATAAATATTAAATAAATATTCCAAGTCAAAATTTCTCCACAGATCTAACCCTTTAATGCTGGATTACATAGCAAGCCTGCCAACTTTGTAAATGGCTACAGGAAAGGCCTGGGCATCACATTAAAATTACTGAGGATCACAGTCTACCCAACTGTCAAATTGTTTTAAACACAATAAAATGAAGTGGAAACATGTGCTCTCCTGTTGCACTTTGCATTTTTTCTTGAGCTTTGTGAGCTTGTGAAATTTGAGTCGTGAAGCATTGTACACCGAGTGACCGAAAAATCTCAAACACGTTTGATATCTTTCACTGGATGGAGCTATAGTCTGATTCTCTTTGAAATACTCTAAAAATCTGCAAACTAGCTTTGACTTTGGTAGCATTTGGATAAAAATAAAAAAAGAGTAAAAATGCATTTTACTCTTTAGTTGTGGATGATCACTACAAAGTGATCTTATGAGAATACGTGTGGTTGTACCACATGTACATTTACATACTTTTTCATACACATTTAAACGTATAATATTTATGCATTGACAAGACTAACACGTAAAATGATTTACATATGAACAACTTTACAGACATACACATTTTTATGTATTCCTATTTATAATTAATCTAAAGGGTATATAGTATAAAGGGTCTTAAAGGAATATTCCATTTTCTTAAAAGAAAAATCCAAATAATTTACTCACCACCATGTCATCCAAAATGTTGATGTCTTTCTTTGTTCAGTCGAGAAGAAATGATGTTTTTTGAGGAAAACATTGCAGGATTTTTCTCATTTTAAAGGACTTTAATAGACACCAACAATTAACACTTAACTCAACACGTAACAGTTTTTTTCAACGGAGTTGAGACTCTAAATGATCCCAAACGAGGCATAAGGGTCTTATCTAGCAAAACGATTGTCATTTTTGACAATCAAAAATAACAAATCTACACTTTTAAAGCACAACTTCTCGTCTAAATCCGGTCTAGCGCGACCTAACGTAAATGCGTAGTGACGTAGGGAGGTCACATGTTACATATATAAAACGCACATTTGCGGACCATTGTAAACAATAAACTGACACAAAGACATTAATTAGTATCAGTTGACATACAACAACGTAGGAACGGTCCTCGTTCTCAACACTTGTAAACACTGGGGCGGAGTTTCGCGTGTGTCCTCTGCGACCTCTTGACGTCATGACGTATTGCGTGGGGTCACGTTGGCGCATCACGACCGGATTTAAACGAGAAGTTGTGCTTTAAAAGTGTATATTTGTTATTTTTATTGTCAAAAATGACAATCGTTTTGCTAGATAAGACCCTTATGCCTCGTTTGGGATCATTTAGAGTCCTTTGAAACACCGTTGAAAAAAACTGTTAAGTGTTGAGTTAAGTATTAAATGTTGGGCTCTATTAAAGTCCATTAAAATGAGAAAAATCCTGGAATGTTTTCCTCAAAAAACATAATTTCTTCTTGACTGAACAAAGAAAGACATCAACATTTTGGATGATATGGTGGTGAGTAAAGTATCTGGATTTTTCTTTTAAGAAAATGGAATATTCCATTGATAAAATGGTTAAAGGAAAATTATATGCTGTAAAAGATGAATAAATATTTAACGTTTTGGAGCTGGAAAAATTTTATAATGCTACAATTAAATGTTGCCGATACGTCCATATTTTACATTTGCAGCATCTATCCACACATATCAAAAAGTATGTTGTGTTTTTTAAAAGTTATTATCAAATATAAAAAAGTATATTTTTATATTTTATATCAGACTAGCACTTACAACCCACTGGGTAAAAGCTTAACACAAATGTCAAATTCTGACATTATGATACAAAGTGATTTTTTAAGTTAGTACAAAAACAAAAGTGCAGTGGACATCTACTCTTTTCTGTTACTGTGTACACCTTCCAATATCCCAAATCCCAATAGTCAGCCTTTGTAAATTCACTTGTCAATCCAAGTAAATTCAACCTGATCAATCAACTTTCTCTCTCTCTCTCTCTCTCTCTCTCTCTCTCTCTCTCTCTCTCTCCGCCTATAGATATGCACAGACACTCTTTTCCACCTGCCAGAAATATAACACTACTCCTGTGTTTCAAAATCTAGTGCCTAGGCAGAATTTTAATCCATCATAGGTATGTTCCCATCATCAAGACTTTTCTTAAGAAAGGTACCTTGATTTTTATAAGCATAGCCTACTTTGTTTTAGTCAAAATACACATACCCTTTTGTAAAGACAGCAATCTCAGAATGCACTGCAGTGAGCTTTATGAAAAATAAACATATTTAAATATGCAAGTAATAATACTAATTAATAATGCTAATACTAAATTAATCTTAAACTATGTCTTATGTTTTCTCATACAGAATGCTATTTTTAAAGTTGCTGGCTTTTTTTTAAACCAATCACTTGTGAGGTTCCAAGATGGTTAGGATGCCAGTTAGGCATTAGTCAGCAAGGCAGTCCTCAAGGTTTTGTAACAGAGCATAATATAAAATCATAGGACAACCAACTGCAAGATTTGATAAAAATAAAACACATCTATTTCTACCCTTTGGCCATTCAATTCAAAACATGCTGCTTTTTAGCAGGACTGAAGTCTCTGGATCACACGGAAATACATCACAGTCTGAAGGGAAGCGGTCAGATAGTAGCATGCAGGTTAATAGGTCAAACCCAGGGCTGAGACTTGCCTCTTATGTGTGTGTGCTTTTCGGCTCGTTCAGCTTTACTTGACTGCTATGATCCTGTCTGCTGCAAACGCTGGACTGGGCAGGCACACAAGGCAAGAGAAATGGAGTCTGTGGGAAGTAGGAGAGAAAGCTGGCAGAGACCTCAGCCCCCTCCCCTGCTCTCTGCCTGCCTGCTGTGTGTTAAAATATATCTGTGCACATGTCTGCCCTTCCAGAGCCACTGGACATTACCTTATAGAAAAATCAGAGGGGAACGTAAAACCTCTCTCTCTCTCTGCACACTGATCACAGCTCATCTGACTCTCTCTCACTCTTCCTCCATGAGTGCAAAGTAGTGCTGTCTCTGTATACATGGACTCACATGACTCAACATATTTGGCAGTCTGAATCCGGCCTTGGTTTTCCCAGGGGGGAGAGGGAACGAAAGTCTCGGGAAGGAGATAGAGAAGAATGAGGGTCCGGAGCGGGAGGGGGGTTCTGGAGTGGAGCCCCGCGCCGGCTCGAATTTCCCGCTTGTCAAGCCTGATGGATTTGGCTAAAAATAAAAGAAAGCGGAGGCCCGGTGATGGCCGTATGAATGAATGAATGAGGGAATGAACTTCGCTGCAGCTTTACCCCCGACCCCGTCCGAAAAACACACACTACTCGATAACCCTCAGAGGCCTCCCAGACCTTCCTCCATCACTTTCCAACAAAGATGTTTTCATGCCAGGCGTGGCAAAGAGAAGTGCAATCCAGAAACAAACATCCCATTTTCCCAAAGTCCAAGCAGTGAGGAGAGAGAGAAAGAGTGTGAGACAAAAGGGAAACAAAACATCCCTAAATGGCAGGAAAGATGGTGAATCCACAGCTTTTATAAATCCTGTCCCATTCACTCACAATTACAAACTTCAACTTCAAGCTTTATGAAGAACAAACTGAAGCATAATATAGAGAAAGCTGGGGCATGTTGTCACATGGGCGAAACATCAGTAACTATAAGACTAAAAGCACTATTCGGACGGGATTAGTTTTCCAAACAATGTTTGAGTTTCAACATGTCCTCCCACGACGTCTGTGATTTTATGTACCGATTCGGATGGGATTAATATTTTCAGGCTATTCCAGAGATGGGAGTGTCTGTTTCACGTGTTTGGGCATTGCAGAAGATTACATGCTCTGGATACGCGTGTTTGTAATTTTTATATTTTGCTTTAAATATAAAATTATTACAGAACATGTAATGTATTCATTTATTTAATTTCATTTAATTTAAATAGTGTATACCATATATAATTTCACATCAAAATAACCTATACAAATCCTACTATAGTAGCCTACATGTTTTTTATAACTGGCTGCTTATAATAAACCCAAAGAAATGAAGAAATATGATTAATAACAATTTATTATCTTTATTAATTAACATTACCAATTCGGAGTTGAACAAAATAAGGTTGAGTTTACCTTATACTGATATTACAGTGGCCAGTCTTAACAGTGTTTGATATTCAGCTCGTCTTGATTCAATTATTTTATAACGCCGAATGTAAAAAAAAACATCCATATCTGAATGAATGTGAAAATATACGTGCATTAGTAAGACCTTACGGCAGATCACACTGGCCAAAACACGACAAGAACCGCGTTTTCAAAAGATATTGCGGGCAAACACAGACATTTGCATCCGGACAGGATGAAATTTCTCAGAGGACCTCGGAGTTCGGCGAAAAACAGTAGGTAAACTGCTCTGGAATTTTTACAGAGGCCGATCCGAATGGGATTAAAAACACAGAGGACCTCTGAGAAGCACAATTTTCTCAGAGGTCCCCAGTAAAACTAATTTCGTTCGAATAGGGCTTTTGAGTCCACATTTAAACATTTTTATCAGCCAAATAAAAATTGTAATAGTGCCAAAGCAAACACATACCTTCTGGAGGTGCAAGTTAGGAAAATAGCCTAAAGAATCAGTTTTTTATCAATGATTTTTATTATACACCTTTTAACAAAGGGTTGTTGTCGAAATGTTGGTACAAATGAACTTTTAAGTTTATCTAACATTGGTTTTAAAAGTTTAAAATGTTTATTTAATGTAGACTGTCAAATGGTTACCGTGGTCAAAGAATCCCTATCAAATAATCTGATTTATGTTTTAGATAAAAACCATGAGAGTCTCCACCACAGCTGCAGTCACAGATGGCATGAGAAAATACCCTTGTAGTATTCAGAAGCCGGCTAAACATACTGTATGGTAAATATTTGTGCAGAGTGCCAACTCTTTGCTCATGCCTCCAGAAATGCATTCTGGGATAGCACTGGAAGAGAAATACTCTCAAGACTCCAGCAGAAAGATCATGACCTGAAATTATGACACTGCATTCTTTTGGATTTTTGGCATCTTTTTTTCTTTTTTATAAGTTTTATATACCTACTTTCTGTTTAATTTTTGTACTGGGTTATTTTCCCATGATGCAACATTTGCCATTCTGTACATGTGAGGTAATGGATAGAGCCCGGGGATAGTTGTCACACTGTTTACTCCAGTGAATGTTTCTCAGGGTAGGTTTATTCTGGAAGGTCAAAGTCTTGGCAAGAAAAAAGATACAGTTCATTGAAAGCAAAGAACATTTGTGACAACGTGCCCCAATAGTGCCCAATGTAAAAAATATCAAACATATTTTATTTTAATCTAATAAGATAAACAAAAGAGCCTCTGGTTTCACATGCTTACACAAGAGAACCGAAGAGAATTGAAATGTCCTCCCTCAACTTATCTATGGTGGAACGTGATACATGATACAACAGAGTTAAAAATAACCACCCTTTCTCTCTTTCTACACGACCTTTTGCTTTGTGCTCCCCTTGCGGCCCAAAGCACAGGAGGAAGCCTCAACGTGAGGACCTTTGACGTGGCGGGCAAAATCCTCGAACCAAAACACACCCAGAACAAGAGATGGTGTCATAGCCTGTATTTTCTCACAGGGCAGTAAATCGAACTTAGCAGCTGGTGTCACATTTGTGATTTGTGAAAAGAAGTATGAAACGGTTTTAAAGATGCTACGCTAACCAACCCAAAATGGTAATTTATGCACTGAATCCCATTAGTCATATGGAAAGGTCTTTCCTGTCGTTTACAAAAGCACATTAATATAACCTCACCCCTTGGGACTTCACTGAAGAGTGTAATTGCAATTTATGTAATAGGACATGATGAAATGTGCCTTCTCCAAATAAGTCAACCAATACTATTTTTTTGGCATTTAATCTTTGGAAATGTGTACCAAATGAATTCCCACGTCGCTGAATGGACATAAATGTTTCCAAGTTCCATGACATAAGAGGCGAAACTCGCTGAAAGTGAACAATCCTCGGAGACCAAGCAAAAACAAACAAGCACGTGTTTAGTGAAATCCCAAAATCTTCACTGTTTGTGTTGATCCGCTCATTTCGACTCATGTACCGGCCCTTGGGACATCAAATCATTCAGTGCCGAGGGGTCCTTCACTCATGTGGTTTCATCAATCAATGCCTTTTATGAGGAAAAGAATGCCTAAAGGAGGGGCAAAATAGACGTGAAAGCCATTTGTTTTCTTTGTAAGGCACAAACGGAAGGGTTGAATCTCTACAAATTAAACTCTGGTGGCCTTTCACAACTTCACCAGCTCACAAACAAGGCATTCTGAGTCACACATTGAGAATTGATAAGAAACACTCCACCGTACGGTTCACATCTGACACAGCATCTCGAATCCACAACGTTGCAACACTTTCAAGTCACTCTTTCCCTTATGTACTTTTTCCCTCCATCTGATTCATTGGCCAGCTTAACGTGAAGCGCACGAGGTTGTATCTTGAGTTATGCATCCCCAGTGACAAGACTTAAAAAAGCTAAGAGTGTTGCTGAGTTTGTGACTTTTCAGATAGGGAAAATAAAAACAAAAGCACTACACGCCTGCAGCTTTCCTTGCACACAATCCAGTCATTCAAAGGAATTCCTGGTGCATGATGGGGGAAATTTCTCCCACTCAGAGTTATAAGTGCATGCAACATGCCTCACTATGACATGAACAATGTCTTCTTTCACTGGGTTTACCCCAGGCTACACATGCAGAACAGCATGCTGGGAACTGGGAAGATTGCTGTCTAATGGTATACCCGCTGTATGAGAAACTGAGGTTATTATATACAGTACAGAGGACAGATATATGCATAGAGTATATACATGTGTATTGTCACTGTAGATTTTAGATTATTAAAAAATTAGCAATATCCACCTGTATTTTTATTAACACAAATTTTGTGGTAATGCATTTAAAAAAAATAATTAATCATTAATCACAGAAGGCTACATTAACACATTAATCTTACAACAATGCCCTGTTTTTAATACTCATACATCATAAGTAGATCATTTTAAAAAGGATATGCCATGTTAGGTAAATCATATTTCATCAACATACCACTCCACGTTTAAAAATTTGCTACAAAACCATAAAAAAGGAAAATAAATAATGCTATATTTTTAAATAAGCAAGAATTTACATCATTTTTAAAGGAAATGTACTTTAGTATTTTAAAAATGGGTGGGTTACGTTTTACCCATGCTGGGTACATTTTGGACAGAAATGTACCCAATGCTGGGTTGTTTTAAGCCAAATGCAGGGTTACTATAACCTATGGTTGCATAACAACAACCCAGCATTGAATAATTGTTAACCCAGCATGTGATTGTGCATAATGGCAAAGATTTATAACAACTCCAGAAGTTTTGCCCTTCACTATCTGTTCTTCTGACCAGCATTATACCCAACCATCTGCTCTCTACTAGTCATACCTAACATCTGACCACCAAAACACCACCAAGACTGTTACCAAGGTGCAGAGGCGATTCTAGGGTCTATGGGGGCCCCAAGCAGAAAAATCCCTGTGTGCAAGAAGTGTGCAAAACTTTTATACAATGTCCTTTGCTTAACCCACTATTCTACAGTGCAACAGTTACTGCAAAAGATACATATATACAAGTGTAATCTTCATCATACCTAACATTATTAACATGTTTGGATGCATAAATGGCATAACATGTTTGGAAATAATGACAGCAGAGAAATATTTTCTACATTATACAATGATAGCAATGATTAATAACTTATTTTTACAAGAATTTTTTAAGAAACCATTCATTTTATGACTGCTATACTAAATAATCTCAGTAAAGTTACTGCTAACTGTTATGTAAGTTAGTGTCCTAGAGTTAAATATTAGTAAAGTAAATATTAATTTCATATCTGAAAATACAGAACAGTATAACACATACGTATGTTGATTTTCTTAGCAACAATGCAATTCTATAGACTTGACAAGAGGTTTTCCAGAGATTTGTTTGATAATGTTTGAGACCTGACAGGGTGAGGATGTAATTTGTCTTACCTCCCTTAAACTTATCATCTCTCCTTTCTGCTTTCCTTTCCCTGCTGTGCACAAAACATTTCTGATGTCCATCTACAGGAACCAATAATGATCGAGTCAAAATAGGATTTGCATTGTTATTTAGAAACTCCCTTTAGTCTCGTCATGTTTTCATAAGCTAACTCACTCGCGTGGCGTCTTTTGAATGCGGTTGTGCGCGAATGAACGCAAAGACGCGCACGGACATGAATATGTGCGTGTACGCGTCATTGCGACTGCTTTGTTGCTTTTACAAGCGTAAATTGGTAACTACATTGCATATCCGTATTTGCCGCGATTGTCTTTGTAAAGGATTGCACTAGTTAACTGCTAAAATTTAAACATGAGATTTACACTTGGGCACGTGCCTGACTGGAGCTGGACCGGACACATTAAACCGCATGTGGGTACGAGGCTGCTCACTTTAGCGCCTTTTTGCGGTTAAATTGTTTTAAATCACTTGAGTGTTAGCATTTGCAAGCCTTTGAAACACGTGCAAATAATAAACTTTTCCTATTTAAATTTGCGTATTAATCTGGCAATCGCAAGCCAAACCGTGGGTCGTGATCCGTACGGATCAACTGCGACAGCACGACTGAATGATACAACGTCACCCATTCGCTACGTTCATTTTCGAAACTGGCAAGTTATCCACCTGGGTTGGATTTTGACTGGGCTAAGCCAATGTCAATCAACATTCCATCCAATCGGAATTTTGATATGCAGTCATGTTGAGTATCTATGTTCATCTACCGGGTGTAGCTGGCCATCCGAGAAACAAACTCGGGGGCCCTCTAGTGGCTCGGGGCTCCAAGCAGTTGCCTGCCTTGCCTGTTGACAAGGTGCGCCTCTGCCAAGGTGAGACTAAAAACTGTAATATAACATGATGACACAGTATACACATCATACACGTTCATTTATGTGAGGGTTTCGATCTTTTCCTTCTGCAGCCGTTCAGGATGCTCCACTAAACTGTAAAATAATTTTTTTGTTTCAAATAAAACAGTTTATTTACTTTCATATCAGTTAACTCAAAAATATAAGTTGACTCGGCATATTTAATTAAGTTGAATTACCTCAAAGATTTTAAGGCAGCACAAACACTTACTTTTAAGTTAAAACAACAAATCTTTTTTTCACAGTATATATAAAAGTTCTTTTGGACCGCATAGTCCTCTTTATCTGGCAGAAAACGGATATTACATAGGTCTAAAATGACGTGATAAGTACTACGAGCATTCTAACAGGAATTCGGTGAACAATTGACAGTCAAAGTTTTTTTATATTAAGTTAATTTAAAAGTCACTTTGGGGGTTAATATTTATTTATATGGTTAATATTCGTAGCACCTGGACAGGAAACAGTAAAAAGGAAGTTTTATTTCCTTTGCAAGACGTTTGAGAAACAGAAGTGTGAAACAAATAGAAAATAACAACTTTTTATGTTCTGTTCTTTACTAGTGAAATTTCATACTCAACGTGCTTTCTCCGCAAAATGGCAGACCTTCTACCTGAAACAAGAATTGAAGTTTCTCTTATGACAACAGAGAGGAATTCAAATCTTTTTTCTTCCAAACCCTCTACTAGGTGACCGCTGGACATTTTAAAGGAGACACCTGTTAAACATTTACCTGCCCCACAACTGATCCCATACATCTCTTTGTGCTCTTTTGTGTCGAATTAAATCTGGCAATGTCTTTAACCAATAACATCAAATCACATCCAACAGCAAAACATGCTAGAAAGTAACCATCGATAAAACAAGACTCCCATCTTTATGCTCAAGAGAAAGGTTTGCACTCGGATTCGAAGCAAAAACAAATGAAATTTCAAGGAACTGCTAAAATTCGATCACTCACAGTGGTCTGTTCCTTTGTTTGACAGCTCTGACAGGAGGTAAGTGTGACAGGTCCGTGAGCATTAACATGCGCTGAGATGCTCCTGACTGACTGTGGGATTGATTCGCATGTTGTGCCACAGCGCCTGGGACCACTCTTGGTTGGCGGGCAGTGGGTTTTCGGGGTCGTCAGCACAGGCCTCCTCAAAGAGGAACGTTTTTGTGTCTCATCAGTTTGGAGAAAAGCTCCGCCTCTGTTGCGCTAACACACACCCCTTAGACTTCATTGACTGTAAACCCCAGCCACACTTCCTTTCCTGTAATGAACCGTCAATTTCTTATATCTTTCTTAAAAAAATATATACCCACCTGTTTTAGATCATGCTGCTTGCATGATGTAACTTTAAGATACCAGAATTGTAGTTTATAAAGCAATCCTGTTTTGTTTGGAAAGAAATGTAGAGTAAACTTAATAGAGCGCTCCTACAAATTTTATGGCCATTTGATACTGTGTTTTGAAACTTGGAAACCTGCTAAAGGCAATGTCATTCAAAGCTATGGCTTAAGTTTTTAAAACAATTTTTTGTTCACACTATAATCTGCCAAATTCAATTTCTTTACAAATTCAGTTAAACATAACAGATGGTGTTTTTAACTAGTTACAGTAAATGCAATAATCACTAACACTGGAAAACAATGCAGCATGAAGTTAAAGCAACTTTAATTCAGCCTACTATTTAAAGTTTTTGACCTGTGATAAGTTGAGACAACTTATAAAACAATTTGAAATTGTTTAACTTGTTATTTAGTTAAACTATTAATAATAATAAGTGATATTTATAGCACCTTTCCAGATCTCAATGCCACTTTACATTGCAATGAAATAGAAAAAGGAAGACAAACAGTAGACAAAAAATGACAGACAAAAAAGACAGCAAAAACTGTTGAAAAATAAAGCAAAAAAAGAAGAAAAACTATACACACATGACAGAACAAACAAAACTATGAAAACAGATAACATTCAGAGAACAAACGAGTCTTGAGTAAAGATTTTAATTTAAAAATGTTGGTTAAAGTAACAAAAAATTTTTTTTGATTTGACACAAATCAGTATTTTATCAGTGTTTTTCTTTGGAAAACATGCATTCCAAATCATATTATCATAATTTTTACGCCACTTCATTTCATAATTTTGGTTTATATTGAATATTTAAGTACATTAAACATCTAGTTTGTTTTTTTACTTTTACTTAAAAAGTAATTTTACTCAAGAAAAGTAAAAATACACAATTTTTATTATTATAAAATTATAAAATATAATTAGGTACACTGTAAAAAAATTCCGTAGAAATTGCAGCTGGGTTGCCGGTAATTTACCGTAGATTTAAATTTATGTTTTTTACAGGCAATATTTTGTTCAAAGTTAAATAAACATTAAATATTTACAAGTCTTTGTCTTTACAGAGTAAAACTAAAATAACAGCATCAAGCAAAACATTCTGGGAAACAAAATCTGAAGCAAAAAACTGAAAAAGGTTGATGATGATTTCTGGTTCCCAGAATGCTTTGCATGAGGCTGTTATTGTATATTTTTATTCTGTAAAGATAAAGACTTGTTAATATTTAAAATTTATTTAACTTTGAACAAACTCTTGCCAGTAAATAACATAAATGTAAATCTACGGTAAATTACCGGCAACCCAGCTGCAATAACATTGTAATTTCTACGGATTTTTTTTACAGTGTATTAAATCAATTTTAATATGCAATCTAAAAGGAATACACAGTATGATTCGATGCTTTAGAATGTAGTGAACATTTTTAGTTTGTAAGTACATTTTTTCCAGAGACAAACACTTGTACAGTGTATTTGTGATGTGAAAATTATGAAATATGAATAAAGAATCACAACTACATTTATAACTGCTAATTCTAAATGAACTTAGATTTGTATTTTTCCGATTGTTTTGTTGATGTTTTGTCTATTCTAATCTGACAAGATTTACAAAGACAACATTCTAAAATATGAAGTATTGAAAAAAATATAAAAACATGTAAAGCCATGTTATTGTATATAAATGATAAATATGACTAAACATTATAGATATAAAATTGGGGAATTTATGGACAATAAAAAAATAAAATATATGCTTGAAATAATATTTATTAAAACAACTTCTGAAACAGGCTTTCAGTTTTTGTTTTGGAAAACATGTAGGTATGTGTTCGACAGCCTGCCTGAAAGGCTGAAAAGATACGTCCCCCACATTTTTAGTCTTTCTCTTTTTTTAAACATAGTGATTGCTGAAACCATTTGCCTTTTGGCAAAGGTGGAGCCCTGTATTGCAAGACTTTCCATGTATTTGTCTACATAGCAGACAAACAAACCTGACTAGTTATCTAAGACTTTTATGCATTGGCAAATTAACTTTGCATTTCAATAATATTTGTTATTGAATATTTATGAAATTAAACTTTGTAAACTTGCAAAACTGTAACCCTAAAACACTCCACAAATTACTGAGAAAACGATATGAGCAATGAGAAATGTTACGGTCTATATTTTTTATTACTAAAAGGAAGCTTCAAAATATAAAGTTTTAGATAAGAGCCACATTTATTACAAAACAAAATGGGGATAATTCATCCAAAAATGAAAATTCTCATGTTGTTACAAACCTGTATACATTTCTTTGTGATGAACATGAGGAAAGATATTTTGAGGAAAGTTTGTAACCAAACATTCCTCAAAATATCTTTCTTCATGTTCATCAGAACAAATACATTTATTCAGGTTTGTTACAACATCAGATTGAGAAAATGATGACAGAATTTTCATTTTTGGGGGAACTATCATTTAAATCAAGTTATGTTTTATTCATTTAATTAGTATCTTATTTATATATATTAATATAATTAATATAATATTATTAATATAATATCTGATTAAAAAATTTTAATCAACATTTTGAAAAAACTACATTGTTCATTTAACAAATTATAAAAAGCCATCATACTGCACAGGTGTCAAATAAAATTATAGCATCGCATAGACTAGCAAAAAATGTTATGTTATCTAAGTCATTTGTAAGTAATGTACATAAAGTGACCTTAAACATCAAACCTTTAAGCAACCCAAAATACCATTACTAGTCTCAGTCTTCATGCAGTCTAAGCTTGAGCACTTACAGGCTGCTATATGTTTTCTTTAAAACACTCATTATGTCTAGTTCTTGGACTCATTGACCCCCGGTACTTAAACCTGTTAACTGTAAGTTAAGGTCATGGCTATTGACTGCACCCTATAGGGACATAAATCTGTCCATACCTAATAGTGGGTGGAGCAATTGCTATCAGCTACCTGATAAATCATGTCGGACTCTTGACCAACTAGCAGAGCGATCCATTTATGAATCAATTTATTCTTAACAGCAGAATTATGTGCATATAACATACTAAGCTTTTTGAGGTTTGTGGTTATGACCATCGTACTTTCGGGCTAAGAAACTGTAATTGTGCCCTGTGCACACCCACATGAAGCTTCTCACCTCAGGCGAAGCAAGGCAGCATTCCATACGTCAAACTCAACTATATGGCCGTTAATTCTGAAAGACCACGTTTAATCTTTTCATCCCGCAAGTCTTTAGAGCAAAATGCAAAACTTACATTTCCTTCAACCTCAAGCTTTTACTCGTGCTGTTGTTTACTGCAAAAAAGTCTAAAATGTGGTGTTTTGTTGTTTATGCATGCTTTTTGCAGATCTTTGCTGTAATATTTTGCTGTGGTAAATGACGTACGGTTGATTCACCCTAAATAGAGACAAAACACCACAAAAACATCTACAAGGAAAAAAATCTGCAAGCCACACTGCAAGAGTTCAGCCAATGAGAGGATCCTGCCAGGTGGCATAAACCCACCACCGGTACACAAAGTTGATTTGGTACAGGCACAACCGATTTACTGTACATACGAGACAGGAAGTGGTCACCGCCCCTGCTGCTCCACGCCCACCTCTTACCCCTCCCCCTCACCACCTGTGCGAGTCTCACCGGATGCACACACTCTTACACACCTCCAGCTGCAAAAAGCAAAACCACATATCATACTTGTTTTTATTCATTCACACCCCAGTGCCCCACAAATCATTAATTTAAACCAGAAACCGTAACTCGGTTGGATTGAAAAGTCACTACGTATTAACAATCATTAACAATATTGAAATTATATTGGGAGAACAACTAGCAAAACAATCAAACATGACAGGCGGGTTATGAGCACAGTGGTTCTTGAACGGATTCTTTAAGGATTTGAACTTGAGTTAAAATCGACGTAAATAAATAAAGCGATTTAAATAATAATTCAAATAAAGTTGAAGTTTGTGTCTACATTAATACAAAAAAAAAAAAGTTTATGATGCCTTACCTAAAATACATTACATACTGTAACTTATACAACTTTGTTTGTAAGTGTGTGGCTTTTTAAAAAGATTTCTTAAATCCATAAAGAAACCTTAACATCCAGAATACTTTTCTGCTGCATCTTTGTCCTTTATTTGAAGATCTTTGCAGTGGGAAAATGTTCTGGAGACTATAAAAAGGTAAGAAAGAAACACTTCTTTTAAGAACTTTTGACTGAAATGTTCTGTGAAGAACTTAAAATGGTATCACTATTTGTTGGCACCTTAATTTTTAGGAGTGTAGTTATTAAGTCCTTTCATTTTGGCTTCAGTACAACACATTGGTCAGCAGTTGTTATTTTAAATAAAGTTGTTGCTTTATAAATAAAGTGACAATGATATTGTAAAATAAGAAGTTATTGAAGGTATTAAATCAGACTGTGAACAGGACACGACAGGATTGATAGTAGGGCGATTATTCGATTAATCGTTTTTTTTTTTTTTACGTGGTCGACTCTCAAAGGGCACGGATCGATTTGTTTTTCATATTTATTTCCGCAAACATTGAACATAAGATTAACGTTAATCTAATTAGTCTTGTCCACTAGACTGTTCTGACTTTTTTGAGCATATATTTTTCATCTCGCATCAAAATTGTATTGTATTTGTAAGCATTTGAAAATTAGAGATTTGTTCTGTTTTAATGTACCCAAGTGTACCTAAAATAAAAGAGTTTAATATACAGATTTGTGGCTCTTCATTTCTTTTTATTAATTAAACTTATTATAAATACAGTATTTGTATTAAATCTATATTCATTGAGTTGATTCACGAATCGAGAATTAAAACCGCTCTGAGAATCGGAAATCGAATCGTTTTGATAGCTTGTGAATCGAAATCGAATCGATACCCAGCCCTAATTGATAGTGTCAAACTTTTGATTAGAGAAATTGCTTATGTGTCCAGCTTTTACATCAAAATTGTCTGTAACCTATACTTTTAAGGATATACATTTAAGAATTTAGTAGACAATTTTATCCAAACTAATTTGCAAAAGTGAGACACACTAAATATTAACAAAGCTCTAAAGTACTCAAGTATTTTTACCTTACTGAAATATTTTTTGTAAGGTACTTTACCATAGTGTTTTTCTTTGGCAAACTTTTATTTTACTATATTCCAATGCATAATACTGTACATTTTACTTGACTACATCTCATAAATACTTCATAAAAGTTGTTTTTTACCTTTAATACTTAAATACATTTAAATTTACTACCTTATATATACTTTTATTACATAAAACTAATTACATAAAATAATGAATTTTATTAGCTACATAAAAAATCTAGTAGTTTACAATAAGTAAAATATTCACAATTAAAAGCCAGAATATATCATAAAAAAACAGTTAAGGGGGGACTCTTCTTTAGCTTCAGCAAGTGGATTCAAAACATTAAGCTTGATGATGACGATTTACTATTTGAGCCAGCATGTACGATTTCTTGGTCTGTTTTGACCTTCGACTTCTTTTATTTTCAACACACAAAGTTCACAACTTGTTATTTATATTTAAAACAGAGATGGCAATAGAGAGGCAAATAAAACAAAAACTTCAATTTTGCCCTATTCCATATTCAAGTGTTTCATGGTCTCAGCTCCAGACC
The DNA here is from genome assembly GCF_030506205.2 of Paramisgurnus dabryanus. Taxonomy (NCBI): domain Eukaryota; kingdom Metazoa; phylum Chordata; class Actinopteri; order Cypriniformes; family Cobitidae; genus Paramisgurnus; species Paramisgurnus dabryanus. The sequence goes on along the minus strand of NC_133348.1, from coordinate 20,116,674 downwards.
ACAGATCGTTGGCTGAATGCCTGATGCATAAAGCAAACAAAATTAGAAACACTTCAGGAGTTTTAAAGTTGATCTGAACTCTACAGGATTTCCGTGAGACGTGCGTTGTATTCTTTAAAGGTCCACCTGGAAACAAAACCAAATTGGTTGCTTTACACGTCAGTAAAACAGCCACTTAATAGACCCTTTTACAGCCCACGTGATCAAATAGCCTGCGCACGCTGTTTGGCAACAGAAGTGGTGTTGTTCCCCAGTGGTTCTAACGTGCAACTCAGATAGTTTATCAAAACGGTTTCCCAGCATCAATATATCTGCTTGCTGCGTTTGGTTGCACTCTAAAAACAAACGGTGCTATATAGCACCAAAAGTGGTTCTTTGCTCGTAACCATAGAAGAACCGTTTTTAGTGCCATATAGCACCGGTGAAGCACCGGTGAAGCACCTGTGTAGAACCATATAGTGCTATGTACAACCAAATGTGGTGCTATATGGCCCCTATATGGTTCTACACAGGTGCTTCACCGGTTCTTCACCGGTGCTATATGGCACTAAAAACGGTTCTTCTATGGTTATGATTCAAATCAACAGTTTTGGTGCTATATAGCACCGTTTGTTTTTTTAGAGTGTACGTTGCCACGTCATCATTGTGTACAAACAGTAAATTTGTCAATATGATATTCAAAAACAAAATGTTTCCTTACGCACCTGTTCACACACAAAGTATGTCAAATAAACATCAAACCTCAGTGATATACACTGCACAGCTACAGATGCATCCATCACTCTTTTGTAATGTGTTAAACACCGCTGATTTGTTTATGCTGACCTCTGCTGAGGGATTATTACTTATTCATGATTATTCATGCAGGCATTCATCATCCACAGATGTTTCTAATAGACTGCGATGTAGTACAAACTCCACACACACACACAATGGGAATGTTTTGTTCCTCTCTGAAGTGCAAAGCAATACAAATAAATCCGTCTGGGTGGAATTCTGACATTTGCCAGAGCCGGCACTGTGAATGCTGAGTTGCTCTGGCAAAGGGAAAACAACACACTGGGGTCAACCCTGATGCCAACCCAACACCCACCCAGCCTCCTCATACTCCCATACACTTTCTCTATCTAAAACAATGATCTCACCACTTACCAGGAAAACACTGATTGTTTTAAATACCTTCCACTCATGTGCACTTTTCTCCATCGACAGACAGCAGAAAAAGCCGGGAAAATGTCAGAGAAAGAAAAATGACCTTGGGAGAAAGCTAACTGTAGTATCTACCATGAGACACAGTTCATTCAGGCTCTTAGTTGATATTGGTTTAAATTACTGCCGTCCAATACTGCACAGACCCCTTGCAATTCAATACAGAGTAATGGAGAGAAAGAGAGCGAGAAAGAAGAAACATCCACATTTTTTCCAAGTTATTGTTGGCTGGAATTCTAAGAAATACAAGAATGGGAGAAAAGTTTCTAATGCAACTCAAACAGCGTGTTGGAGACTTTGACAGATTAGCTGTGGTATGTTCACCTGGGATGAGCCTCGACAGCATCCAATGACGCACTTACAGAGCAAAGAAGAAAAAAATTCTTGTAAGATTTGTACACCTGTATAAATCTTACTTCTGTTGGCAATAATACCCAGACCTTTCAAGCTTTAAAACATTTTGACAGCATGTTTAAGGTTGGACAGCATTCTGGAACACGTGCAGGGCATTCGTGCAAGTCAACATGACAGGTGGTGCAAAGTGAAATAAACAACAAACACACATTTTCCAAGCCAGTGTGTGCAGTACATGACACGTGTATGTGCTTTAGTGAGTTGTGTGGTGTGTAGGTTATATTTAGACTATGCATCAATATTGACACAGCACACTGCATATGACTCATCCGTACCGACACAGGCCAGTGACACCCCAGCCCCCAGGTTTCCTTGGTCCTGTTGTGGTGTGAAACCATGTTTATTTGTCTGTGTCTGTATGAGATGGAGTATGAAACTGTGTTAAAGAGAAGTTGGTGACGTGTGCATACGTATGATTAAATGTACAGTAACTCGTATACATATATGAGCATATGTGGAAGAGCCTGAGGCGATGCCTGGCACACATTCACTGCAGCATTTTGAATGACTGTTTGCAGGCTGTAAGAACACTCCTGCTGCTTGACTCAGGTCAATGTATGTATGTATTATTACTAGAGAGTAATGCTGCGTTCCAGAGCCCATCCGAACCAGTGGGATCTCGGACTTATCCTACCTCCAACTAGGAAAAGTGCACTGGAATACCTGTCGAAGTGGAACCTCCTACCGGCGAACTCGGGGGAGTTCGACCTACCCCGACTTCAGAAAAATAAGTCGGAGGAAAATGGCGGCGCCTATAGAGTCTCGCGTCGTGAGAGGAAAACTTCAAGGAATAGACTATAAATTGTACTTCTCTGCTTGTAGGGTTGTTTTAGACACTGTAATTTTAACACAGCTTGTTTTTTTATATTATGGCGTGAAATTATGTTGTTATTATCTGTTAGCCTGAATATGGTCAAATTATACCAAGTTACTTAAGCGACATGCAGCGCTTTTATATAATGGCTCCAGAACACTTTGTAAAGATGTTTAACTTGATGTTTTACTGTAGTGTGACCTGCACAGTTCGGACCAATGTTTAAAAGTCATGTAGTCTGTACAAGCCTTAAGAAAATCGGTCGGTCGTCCATGTTTTCTGTTTACGTTCCACTTCAAATGCCTGGAACGCTTTGAAGTAGGAGCTAGGACACTTCAGGAAGGATAAGTCCCACGTCCCACTGGTTTGGATGGGCTCTGGAACGCAGCATTAGACCAAAGCTTAAAGGATCAGTTCATCCAAAAGTTACAAATGGCTTATTATTCACTCACCCTAGTTTCATTTAAACCCCTGATGGGTTTCTTTGTTCTTCTGAACCAAAACACTGATTTGTGACTGACTGTGACCAACTTTTTATGCGATCCTTACTGTATATTTTAAAGGAAAACACCACCGTTTTTCAATATTTTACTATCTTCTTACCTCAACTTAGACAAATTAATACATCCATTTCTTTTTTCATTGCATGTACTTAGTCTTTGTACAGCGTCTCGTGAATGTGTTAGCATTTAGCCTAGCCCCATTCATTCCTATGGCTCCAAACAGGGATGAATTTAGAAGCCACCAAACACTTCCATGTTTTCACTATTTAAAGACTGTTACATGAGTAGTTACAAGAGTAAGTATGGTGGCACAAAATAAAACTTTTGTTTGGAGCCATAGGAATAATTGGGGCTAGGCTAAATGCTAACACATTCACGATGCGCTGTACAAAGATTAAAAGTGCACGCATTGAAAAAAGAAAGATATGTATTAATTTATCTAAGTTGAGGTAAAAAACATAGTAAAATTTAAAAAAAGCGGTGGCGTTTTGAAGTCCTGAAGTCAAACAAACTAGCATCTGGGTGCATTTTTTCGTAAACTGCATCACTTCAGTTAAACATGTTTAGTATGATTAACTTTAAATAATGTGTAACAACCAGTATGTATTAGCGATATCTACAAAACAGAAGTAGAGATGTGCGTTTTTAGCGTACAGTCCATAGACTGTACAAAATGTGGACGTAGTGTACGTGACGTCATCCATAGGTGAAGAGCTTTTTTAAGCCAATAGTAGGCGGTGCCTGCCATTGCCATCTTGGCGGAGTGTCACCGCGCATCACTCGCAGATAACCGAAAATGGGTTAAGAGGTGGGTAAAGCTGAGGTGGCTGGTTGCTGAAACCACACCTGACTAGTTCGATTCTAGTGACAGCAATGGCAGTTCACCCATCACTCAAGTGGCCACGCCCTTAATTATGCTAAACTTTAAGGCTTACTATAATATAAACGAATAAGTTACAAAAATATTCCTCTCAATATTGTCATGAATGGTAAAATTAGCTATTTAAACATATTATTTTCTACTGTAAAGTTGGGCATTTTAACATGGAGGTCTATGGGAATAGACTCCCTTTTGGAGCCAGCCTCAAGCAGCCAGTCGATAAATTGCAAGTTTAAGTTTAAGTCACTTCCGTATTGGCTTCATCAAAAAGATCGGAACGTTGCCCCTCAGTACAGTCTGACACAAAAATAAAAGGAACAGGTGAAAACTTTCATAAAATAATGGATAAATTTTTGGTTTGTTTTACATCACATCTATTAGTGTTTTCAGGAAACATGGTATATACAGCACAAGTTATGAGGGAAAACTTCATTTTCAAAAGTTTGCATAATGTGCCATGGGCTATTTTGTGTGTAAATATGTCTATAACTGCCGTTACACGGACCAGAACACCATGAAAACAATGTGGATTAAACAAGCTACCCTGACAGTCAGAAGAGATTTAATGTATGTAAAATAAAGTAATGTGAACTTAAGTCCTGGTTGTAAGCTGCACGGTAGCAAACATGAAACAATAGTCACAGTAGCATACATGCACAATGGTCACGCGCTGTTTACACTTCGCCTACTCGCTGCTTATGTGTGGTGTGCAACCGGCGTAACGTTTTCAATGTTTCATCTCCTCCACAACACTTTATAATACATCAATCTGTGTAGACTCTAAACAAGTTGGATACATCAAGGCATAAGTAATTCTAAAGCAGTTAAGAGTGCGAGAAAGAGAAACAACTGCTCAAATGCAAAATGTTTTCTTATAAATGAGCATTTTTATCAGACTCTTAATGGATTCTGCCAACAAATCAGTATTTCTGAATGGCCTTAGGCCAGCTAATTTAAAGCAATGTATTTATAATACGTGTAGAGAGCATTTGGTTCAATCTCATTTTTGGCAGAAGTGGCGTTTAGAGGCATTTGCAAAAACAAAGATCTGTTGACATCACAGACAGTCTTGGTTTGTCAGCATAGAAAAGGCTAGCAGGTGGACCTTGCTGTAAAGCATGTTGTTGGGGCTATTTTCTTTATTTATAGTGAGTCAGCAGTGAACTGTGCGTTGGACCTAACTGCACCATCGAGGCGAGACGGACTGAATCAGCTTTGCTTTGGTCCAAAGCTTCTATTGGTTAAACTCCTACTCTAAGAAGAACGGCAGGAGATAAGAAGAGATATGTCTGGCACATGGAGAATGTGAGAATGAATGACTTACAGACTTAGAGTAAAGAACAGTTACATGAATGACTGTGTAAAGGAGTGAAATAAGTGGGTTAATGCACAGTAAAGTAGTCATGTGAATGTTTATGATGAAGAAAGAAAGTGATAGTGCATCCAGCACTCCGGGGTTCTCCGGTTGCATGGCACATGTGACTCAGCAGCTGCGAGCATGAATATTGGGGATGACAGCTCCAAATTTAACCATGGAAAATCCACACACACACATACACACAAATACACATACAGACATTTCAAGTCTCCATGAGGAGATCTACTACGATATACTTTAACTTTAGTATATAGTTTTTACAGATATGGGCAACTTGGACAATACAAATGTCAGCAAATTAGATTTAGGATTAGAGATGAACACATATTTTAGGTTTAGACGGTTTTAACAGCAACAACATAAACAAATGGCTTCCATATAGAATCAATAACAACACATTCCCTTTACAGTAGTTTTTTTCTGATAACAAGGAAAATGAATGACCTTTGTTTATATATCATATCTAACGCATAACTATTACACTAAGCTAACCTCACTGTGTAAAAATAATGTTAGCTACAGGTCGTTGAATTCTTGCTTGGCTGCCAAACCTCTCTTCACATTTGTAATCCATGCTCGACGTCTCCGCTCGTCTTTAGCAAATCAAAACATTTTATTTTTGACAAGGTATTGGTTTCAGAAATCAGTTTAGACAGTAGCCAGATCGATATATATAAAATACCGCAACAAAGTGTATCGGTGTGTGCGTCCGATGAAACCGTCTATAGGCACATACATGCACCTAATCCAAAATCTCGAAAGACACGTCATAAAACAAGAACTACGAATTGACATCAGATGATGTGTTTACCCTACTAACAGAACTGGCAGGATACACTTAGGTAGATGTAAAAAATGCAACACCTGTAACTGCATTTACCACCTGATTTTACTCATACAGGTGTGGTACATATTCATAATGTACTATGAGCACACTGCATTTAAACACCTTGCAAATTAATACAAAATAATTACGCAACAATATGGGTGATATACAAAATACAGTAATGACCCTAGGGGCTCAAAACAACTTGCTTGAAAAAGAAAGTTAAAAAATAAAAGAGCGCAAAATGAGAGAAGTTTACGATGTGTGAGAGTCTGTCAGTCTCAAAACAGCAGCTGAAGTGCGTGTTAGTGCTCACTTTAAAGCTAAAGGAGGAAGCACTAAAAATCCAGCAAACACACACACATAAACATCAATAACTAATCCAACAATTAAACCTAAAACACAACTCCCACCAAGAAACAGTTGAAGTCAAATATTCAAACTAGGCGTTAACTGTGTTAATTCAAAGCTAAGCACAGCAAGTTAAATTCTCCATCCGCATGCTGCTGTGGGGTCGACAGACTGTTGACTGTTACGGAATTCCTGGTGTGGTTTTAATGGGCTTCCATTGAGCCGAACGCTTCCACAATTCCACCCATAAACTTCCTGCTCGTTTGCGCTTGTTGTTTTTAACTGGAGCTCAATTCAGGCCAGATGTGGGCCAGACTGCCATTCTTTTTTATTTATTTGTTTATTTGTGTTTTAACACGCTTTAAAGGCACTGACTGACGTGCTAGTCAGGCAGAAAACTTGGAAAAAACCGTTCAAAGTGTCAAGCTGTATGACAAGGTCAAACACAGAGAAGAAGGTGGGGAAGATTTCGCACAGCACGGATGAAAGATTTATTATCTGACTGAGGTAACGACAATCCCCCGGTAAAAAAAAAAATGCTGAGCAAAACAGTCCAATCAGGATTTTGCCTGTGGCAACAGCCAGTGTGATTTGTCTTGGCACAACCACTGATAAGGGTGAACACGGATAGATTCCCTCTATTATTCCAAAGTCTGCAGGTTTCTGTGCTATTAGTTAATCTGTCACATTTTGAAGGATGATGCCAATGACTGCCACCCATAATGCCATGTGTGGAAAGAAAAAGCTCTGACTAAACTTCAATGGCTCAGCTTTCTCGCTCTCTTTCATTCGCTGCCTCTCTCTCTTTTCTTTTTTCTTCCTCTCAGAGGCTGGAACTCGGTCAAACATGCCTTAGTGCTGACGTGGGATGGCTATGGGAACATGTTTTCATACCCAAGGCTCTAATTCTTTTAGCAGAGTGCTTTACTGGTTGGCTTATTTAAACAGACTGGATTAAGCTAAAACTTGTAAATATTCAATTGTACCAGATCTCACGTTTTGCACATTTACACTTGTATGATGCATGGGTGTTTATAATGCACTTAATTACATTTCAATCAATAGGGAGTAGTGATATCACTGTTTGTTTTCCTACTCTAAAGTTACTCGATGCTATCAGTAAACTTAACAACAATAGGCTAGGCTGTTGTTATTGTTATTGTTAAGACCTGTCAGGTCATGAATCATTATGAAAATGCTTGGACTAAAAAAGGAGAGGGAAAAAACACTCAAATAGTTAACTGCTAAATAGTACTCTGAAATATAATAATAATTATTATTATTACTAAACCAAATATTTAAGTCAAATATTATCTGAATGTTACTAGGAATTTGGCATAAATAATCAATATATCTATAATGAATTTAACTGATCACTTGTCAGCAAGAAGATGCAGACACATAGTCAGAAGATGCTGATGGTGGAATATCACTAATGCAGGGGAAAATTAATGATGCTGTTAATTGAGCTGCATTATGCAGACTCAGGGTCAGACAGACTCACGTTATCATTTCATCACTCTGCTGACAGTGCTTTTTCCACACTATTAAAAAACGTAATATATAATCCTTTATAGACAATACACAGTACATGACGAGTTTCCTGTAGTATGCTGGTTTTTATGTTTACAAGAGCACAATTAATTGTTTTTTATCTAGCAACATAAGTGTTTGTTAAATGTACAAATATTTCGTTTAATAAGAAGATAAATGTAGGCTATGCATACATTAAATGATGGATTGTCAAGACGCACGAGACTGTAAAGAAAAAATGGCGTCATGTAGCCTATGCTTCAGAAGATCATGCACGTGTTTTACAGTAGGCTACATTTGAATCGATTTGCAAAACAAAATTAATTTCATTAAAAGATAACTGCTTAGTTTTTTTTTACATGAGCACTATTAAAGGGGTAAGCGTAAACAGATTATTAAAAAGCGATGTTATTAACAGGCTAATACAGTGTAATTACCGGTAATCGCAAACACGCATGACTATAAGGTAGGTTGTCGGTTGAACAATTAAGTCTGTCATGTATTTGGGGCAAAGGGAAAACAGCCTGAATGGTTCACCAGCGCCTGCAGACAAAGGAATGCAGGCGCAGCTTAAACTGCTGTATCACCTCATTTCAAATGCTCTGATATAACATTACCTGATTCATTCATAACCAAAAACAATTCATTAATTTGTATTAACTGCGAGACTGTGTACTGACAGGCAGCAACAAAATAATCGATACGTGGCATTTTATATAAAGGCGCGTGGGTTTACGTGGGCTGTTTTTAAGCGGGAATTAATACACCCATTAGATATGTGGAGATAAAACCGCCTAGTCATTAAAAACAAGTCAAAACCCATCCACACAACATCTGCTACATTACACAAACGAGCTATGACAAACGACAAGTTACACTTGAAAAGCAGCCTTTATTTACGGTCCGAGAGCTACAATAACATATCTAAGGTGAGTTTAACGATCAAGCCCACGCGCGTTCCATATACACATGTTGTGATGCGTTAAATCCGTCATATTTAATGCGGAACTGTACATCGTAATGTAAAACACGTTCATAATTGAGGGAAAGTTCGTTTGTACGCGGACTGGAGAGCCAGAATTCCGACGCGTTCACTAACAGGGTCCCCGTTCCTTTAAATGGTAGCCTCGGCGGATCGAGACGCTACTTAGTGGCTGCTGAACCAAATAAGGCTCGCGGTCCCTTACACAGCAAATATTGTGCTGATTTTATGGGGATTAATGAATGTGTGTAATGTAATGGCTATCAGTGATGTGCAGCGGGGAACAAAGAAAGCTTGCTTCCCATTTTTACAACGCACTGCAGTAAGCACATTTTCTTTACAGCCTTGTATTTTTACCCGATTACTCTTTGAAACAAAGATGAGCTGACGGTACCACACTGCCCTCATCCTATTACACCTTAAGGGATTAATGTGAATTGATTTATAACAACAATACAACATTTTAATGCATATAAATATCAAATAATTATATCATATGAATATATCCCTTAAACATAATAGTGACATTGCAATGAGATTATTGCAAACATACGGTACGTAATTTTACAAGTTATCCATTCAATGGGAAGAAGGAAAGAACTGATGAGGGAATCTACACCGGGGGTCTCCGTCATTATATTGATCGGTCAAGGCCGAATGACAACTTCTTTTCTTTAAGCGAAAACATGAGCCATGCCTGACCCCTCCTCCCCCCGGGATCGCAACGCATCCCACCACTACCGAAGTGCTGCTCGCTATTGTCACTGCTGCACAACAGGATGTGGTAACCTTACGTTACCGTTTAAAAGGGAGTGTGTGTTCATGCGGACCACAAGCAGAACCAGTTGAAGTAAACCATGCCATGCATGCCGCCTCGTTCCCCCTGGATATTGTGACACAGCGCCTCTGACAACCCGGTGGGGTCAGCTTTGAAACAGTCATCTCAAAAGCAAGTTTAGCGCTACATTTCCCTTTATGACAGAGCGTTTTTGTTTTATAACAACTCCGATTCAGAAATCACACGTTACGCATCGAGCAAAACAATCATGCCACTCACCTTTCAGACTTCAGTTTTTCCTTGTAATCCAGCCCTTTTGTCCGTATACCAAATATATTTTTTTCACATGATGACTTCCTTGCAGACTCCTAAAGCCCCCGGGCTGCAGGGAGATCCCGTTTTGCGGCTCACTCTTTGAAAATGTCTTTGTCTTAACGAGCAAAAAGCAACTTTGTGGTTGTAAAAGTGTTGTTTTTCTTCGGCTAATGTGTGTGTGTGAATTTGTGTGGTGATCTGTGCAGCGTGCTGCTCCGTCTCCTCTGTTTGTTACACGCGAATGAAACGCCTCCTCTCAATCGCTACATTGTTGACATTCGCGAGCTGACGTCACCCCTCATTCACAACATAGCGCGCTGCGCATTGCGTTGCTGCCTCCAGCGGCAAAGCACCTTACTCCAAATATGTGCGCAGTGGTGCTTCGCGAATTAGAGTAGCGGGAACGATAACAGTCGGTGTTTGTGTGCGTGCGTGCGTGTATGTGGCCAGTGCATATGTATGTGGCCAGTACAGTCTGATCCTTATAGTGTCTGAGTACGTTGTGACTGATAACAAAGACATTTTGAGTCTGTAACCTGTAGGTTCAAAATAATTAAATACCGAATAACGTTTTTCTTTTACTATGCTGTTATGGTGATTTCAAGCCTTCCCACACTAAAAAAAAAATAAAGTGTAAAGTAAATTGTTGTAAAATTCCTAGATACTAGTGTTTTCAAACGTATCATAGTAAGTATTAAAGTATACCACACTGTTTACTAGTTTATCAATTCACTTTAGTTAATACTATAATAATAATATTAGAATAAATTTAGTATAAGAAAGTGTAGTGATTGCTATAATGATATATTACACTTTGCTACCGTTTACTATAACAAATATTGAAGTTTATTAGTATTTTGTAAAAGAGGGTTTTATAAATACCATACAACACAATAAATACAGTGTATATATAGTATACTTTAGTATTAACTATAGTGAGCTGTAAAACTGTAGTAACTACTGAACTGTAGTGTACTTAAATATTTCAAAAACATTTCTGCAGTATCTAGGAATTTTACTGCAGTTTACTACAATAAATATTTTTCATGTGTAATAATATGCAAAACAATAGATGTTTTATTATTATGATATTGTTGTAATAGCAATAGTAAATAATTTTTACATAATATGAATATTATAATATTCTGTTGTCTTAAACATCCAAATATTTGTAGCTCCTCCTGTGCTCAGAAGACTGAGAATCAATGTTAGAGGAAAACTCAAAAAAACAGAGTGTAAGCAGACTACCTATAGGGAACACAGCTAATAACACCAGCATGCTTTGTTCCAAATCAGCCTACTTACTGTTTGTTTAAGAGGTAAAATATTCTCATTTCTAATGTAGCATTCTTGCCCTGAGGGAGTATGCATGTAATTATGAATTATCTAGCTGCACCAGACATTTTTTCCTGTTTTTATACAATTCTGAGCTCTCGCTACAGTGGGAGATTGTTCAGTAAAATTGTAAAGCTGGATATAGAAAATAATTAAACCAATTAACCACATCAGCAATGTACACCCAAGTACAACAACCAAAGAGAGAGATTTCTAACACATTACTAGTACAGTCCTTAAAATATAATTATTTATTGGTCCAATTATTTTGATCATTATACCTTCTAAAACAACATTATGTGCTCTTTTTTTGAACAATCTGAAAATTATTGCAGTTATTCTAAAGCAAAAAACGTTGCTTACCATTTTATCAGATTACTCCAGTTACTTATTGCCTACATCTGAGCAACAGATAGGCTTCATTCATTTATGACCAAATGTACACATACAGAAGAGCCCAGGAGTTTAAGAGAGGCATTCCTGGACTCAATGACCTCCTGTGTTCTTCTGTTAGGAGTCCTTGATGTGTTGCAGGAGTGACAGTGATTTAAGGCAGGTCATCATAGTCCTGCTACTTCTGATCACCTACCAACAATCTGGTGGAGATATAAGTGGACTTTGCAATTTGGACAGCATTCTTTATGTCACAGGCTAACCTAAAAGCAAGAGAACATGCGGACAATACACAATATAAAAATGCAGCATGAAGTTAAAACAACTTTTACGTTTTAACCTGTGAATAGTTGACATAACTTATAAAAACTAAAATTAGTTGTTCAATTAAATATTTTTAAGTTAAAGTAGAATAAAAATTGCATTTTAACAAACAAAGAAGCACTTTACTGAAATCATCACTTCAACACATTGGCCAACACATAGGGGTGCTAAATTATTTAAATAAGTGGTTTTCAAACTTTTTCAGCATGCACCCCCCCCCCCCACAAAGACAATGTATGACAAATTTGTTTTAAAACGTATCATTTTAATTACACAAAACATATTAAAGTATAGAAAGTTAGTGCCAATGGTTAGTAGCCTTTTCTTTTTTTAGGTTAAATTACACAAAATTCATTATAAATTAATGTATTTCATAAAATGTCATAAAACTGGGGCCCCCCTGGCACCATCTCGTTGCCCGGCCCCCAGTTTGAAAACCACTGATTTAATCAACTTGCACAGTGTAATGCTTTTTAAGTATAATCAAATTGGCTTTGCAAGTCATTACTATTTTATTTTGACTACACTTCAACTTATCATATTAAATTAAGCAATTTCAACTTGTTTAGCAACTCATCACTAGTCACACATTTTAAATAGTAAGTAAAAAGACTTTCACAGCCAATTTAATTAAAATCTTGCATAATAAAAAAAATGCTGGGTTATTTTCAACCCTGTGTTGGGTCAAAAAGAGACAAACCCAATCCGTTGGGTTATTATTATTATAATTTTTTTAAATAGGCGCCTTTCATGGCCCTCAACTACACCTTAAAAAGTCCAAAAAGCAATGATTTAACCTATGCTGGGTTGTTTTAATCCAAAATGCTGGGTTGTTTTTATACATTGTTGGGTTAAATATAAACGTAAAAATATAAAATATAAATGTCGGTTAATTTGACCCAACACCTGGGTTCATCCTTTTTAAAAAAAAAAAAAACAGCATTTTTGGAGTTTAGACTGAAATTTATGGAACCTTAAAAGGTTTACAAAGTACTATGACAAGTTTCAGGTACTAAAAATAAATAAAGCAATAAACGATCAATTTAATTAATTCAAATAAATAATTGGTATGTTTACCCCTTTGCTTAAAAACAGCTTCTGTCCTCATAAACCTGCAAATTGTTTTAAAGTAAACAGTTACAAATGTTAAATAATGATGTTAAATAAGAATTACTTATCAGATTAAGTTAAGCAATTTCAACTTGTTTTTTGTAAGTTATACCAACTCATCATTAGTCAAAATGTAAAATAGTATGTTGAGAGTGTTTGCACAGACCATTTTATTATACAATCTGAGAAAAAGGTACAAGAAGGCGCATAATGGGGCAGTACCTTTTCAAAAAGTACAATTTGGTACCTAAAAGATGCATACAGGTAACTCAAAGGTACCCATTAGGACCTTCTTAAAGGTACCATGCGCCTGTGACAACTTTTGTACCTTTTTGTATTTAAAAAAAAATTAAGCAGCAAGATTTTTGTGTGTATACTACACTGTTATAATCAACATATAGTTGTTTTAAATATGTTGAAAAAAGTTACTAAACTTGCAAGCGTATAAAATTGCTAAATCAGATATTTTATTGTTCAGGTTCAAGTAGAGCTCAATCTCAGTCGACATGTCAAATCCCGCTAGCTGCCGAAAGCTATGAGTCATAACAAAAAAGGACTGGTGTAAATTCAAAACAGGCCCCTTGAACCAGTCGAATGCACAGCAGTCGGTCACACTTGATGACTCATTTCGGAGCAGATTAATTGACGTTGCGGTTGCAGCAATGCAACGCGGTGCCAAAAAACATCCCCATGTTGGATCGCTAAGGTGCGAGGCAAGCCCAGACAGGGGCGCAAAGACGTAAACTCAGGCAGATATTCAGAGGCCAGCCAACGTTGCATATCAAGTCGAGTGCCTTCATTACGTCAATTGCTGCTCCTCCTGCAGAGCCCCGGGGAACGAGCTAACCGCCATTCACAACACAGACACCACACAGATACTAACACCGGCTCAGGTTACCTATAGGAAAGGTAACAGTTTCCCCCTGAGAACACTGTGCACCTCTGCATACACAGGACATACACTTTTACCCACTTTCTCTCTCTCTCTCACACACAGGTTTAAAGAATACCACACATATTCACGTATAATTGTAGAACTAAAACGACAATTAAAAAAAGATTGTGGTTTGTTTATCACCCACGCCCGCATAAACAACATAAGAGATATTCATTAGACTCTATTATGAATACTTGACACTTGTTAACCTCTACTTTCATGGACTCGCTCTATAATGCAATTTAAACCTGGTGATAGAAAGCTGTTGTTCAACTTCACACATTCAGATGAAAGAGAGTATGGCAATGTTTGACAGTTTGCTATTGTATATTTGTCAGCTAAGGGAAAGTGTGGATGTTTATGCACACTTGTATGTGTATGTGTGGGTGGTTAAGTGAGGTTTCACAGTTCAAACCAATAGTTTTGCTTTAGTTTGGCTCTGTTTCTTGATCATATTGGACTGAGAGCAAAGCAGACCAAGAACTTAAAAACAGATTTATGTTTACTGCCCCATTCAACAAACGAATAGGGTTTGTGTGAAAACCAATTGCGTATACTGAAGGAAATGAATATATCATACCGGATACAGATTATAACTGGTGAATCATAATCAAACTGTCTCACAAGAACATTCAAGTACATCCAGAAGGGTTTCAGTGGTTGTTGGCAAGTAACAATTCAGAAATAGCATACGTTTGCCATTGAAGGTTAATAATGGCAAACAATCTCTGCCTGTGTGTATGCTATGCATGCCCGTCTATTGAATACACAATCTATAATTGATGAGTTAGCGCACAAGAAACCGCAGGAATTAGTGCTGATGCTGAAACAAAGCTTAAAAACAGCTCACCACAAAGGCGTTTGAGAGTGGCGTCACTATTTAAGGTCTTGTTGTTTTATTGCTGGCACGCTATAATCTCAAATTAATAAATATGTGACTCTGTCTGTGAAATCCAGACTAAAGTTTCATCATCTAACTGAGATTAGGATCACAGAATGTTTTTTACAATATAAAGGATGATTTTATGATGGTTTTAGCTGGGTATTCATAAGCATATTAAAAAAGTTAAATTAAGAAGTGCACATATTACCATCCTGTTAACTCATAATGCCTGAATATGGATTCATGCTATTGCCTTCATCCATGTGTTCAGTTCTTGTATTAACTGTTATTATAAAAGAATGAAATCCAGTACATCCCTAATGAGATTTATGTACAGTAGGTGAGCGGCTACTATCTGGGTAATTTCAAAGGCGGGATATGACTGAGAATAATAAATAGGTTTTGCGAAATGACTCATCAGTTTTGAAGAGGTGAGGATGTTGTGTTAAAGTCTGATGCTCCTAATATGTGCCGTGCACAGAAATGCTTATCACTCCGCAGACTCAAAGTCATTACCTTTCCACCCACACAACATCACCCACTCACAAACACGGGCGATCAGAACAATAAGAGACAAGCCGGGTTCTCACACTTTCACACAGTCACGTCTTTAACTTCTTTAACACTCACACGCTTCTGTTTTTAATGCATTTTAAGAAGCGAGTTACTGAAAATGAAACACCTCAACATCATGTTTCCAATATCTCTTTACACTTTCAGATAAAAATAGTCAATATGTACCCCGGCTGTCACTGGGGCAGTACCCACTTTAAAAGTACACATTTGCACCTAAAGAGTTAACATTTTTACCTTAAAGGCGGGGTGCATGATTTTTGAAAAACACTGGGAAAGGGAATCAACCTAAGTACCAAAACACACTTGTAGCCAACAGAGGCGGACACTACTTGAGTAATTTAAGTAAATTTTCCAAGCATCTTTGCTTTATCAGAGTGTTTGTCTCGGGAAACAATTTACTTTACTAAAAGATCTTCACTACATTCTAAAGCATTGAATCATACTGTGTATTCCTTTTATATTGCATATTAAAATTGATTTAATACCTAATTATATAAAAATTGTGTACTTTTACTTTTCTTGAGTACAAAGTACTTTTTACTTAAGTAAAAGTAAAAAAAAATACTAGATGTTTAATGTACTTAAATATTAAATATAAACCAAAAACTTGAAATTATGAAATGTAGTGGAGTAACAATTATGATAATGTGATTTGGAATGTATGTTTTCCAAAGAAAAACAATGATTAAATACGAATACTTAAAAATTTACTTTTATGTAGAAAGTAAAAATACTTGAGTAGTGTCCGCCTCTGGTAGCCAATTAGCAGTAAGGTGCGTGTCTAACAGACATCGTTGCCTGGGTTGCGTATGTGTGAGGCGGGTCTATCAAAAGAAGGTCCCGATTCTATTGGGGTAGGGGCGTGTTTGTTTAGGTGATTTCAAATATCAACATTGGCTTTCAGAGATCATGCACCCCACCTTTAATGATACTTGTATCTAAATAAAGATTTGTTGGTTCAACTTAAAAAAGTAAGTGTTCATGCTGCCTTCAAATTTTGAGTTAATTCAACTTAAAGATATTAGTTGACTTAACAATTTTTATTTTTTGTTGAATTAACTCAAAATTTTAAGGCAGCACAAATACTTTTTTAAGTTGAACCAACAAACCTTTTGTTTTACAGTAGGACCTTTTTAAAGGGTACTTCCCCAGTGACAACTAGGGCACATATTTTGACTTTTTTTTAACAGTGTACATAATGACTTAAATGTGTCTCACACAAAGCTACCTTGTCTTCAGAATACTGGAAATTTTAATGTGAGTCATATACTGTAGGTTACTTTAAATTAAAATTATGGCACTTTTTGGATGTTTAAAACCCCATTCACTTTCATTATTTGGAACAGAATTACATTTTTAGTCAAAACATTTTTTTTTTCGAATAATAAACATATACATTTTTGATTGTATAACTTAATATCCCGATATTCAGCATCATCTGTTCTCTTTGCATATCGTTTCGCTTTTATCATTGTGCCATTCACAAGCCGAAGCTCAAACACTTCAAGGTCACATGATGCAAGTGCTACATTTACAAATAGCAACATCAGTCACACAAAGAAAGCCCAAACGCTCCAGTATCTCCTCAAGACGGTCATTTTTGTTACTATGTTTTATTTGAAGAAACTGAAAAAGCTTCCTTTAGAGCGAAAACCTGCTCAGGATCGGTTGTAAGCCACAGACTCTTTCTAAACACCGACAAAGACTCACGGTTTCAACCACAATTGCAGCCTGTGAAAACGACACACGCTGCCTAAAGCATTGAGCCTTCACATCACCATATCAGTTTAGATAAATCATTTATGTTGTAAAAACCCCCTCTTATGTGAAAACAGGTACTAATTTGCTTGCATCACAATGCATTATGGATCTTCACATCATATGGAAGATATATATTTTTTTTGTTTCTGAATGATAAATAATCCAAACACCTCAGACCGGAACACCAGCAGCTGTAAGATCTCTTTGTCTCCTCTCGAGCGTCTGTTAGGAGCTTGCAAGCATGTGAAGAATCGCCCACAGCCAAATTTCAAAAGAGCCGGCAAGGGAATCATTCTGATTAATGAAAGTACGAATCTGGAACACTGGAATTTATAGACTGATATACAGATATATGACCCAAATTCTGTCCATTAGGCTACTAAAAACTGCAACCACCTCTACCATTCCTAGCCTATTTCCAGGCAGTTACCATGGTTACAGAGAGATAGGAAGGAGAGAAAGAGAGGGATGTCTTATAAAAATTCTAGACAAACTTTCTCTCACCAAAGAAAGAGGAACAATGGTTTTCACTTATATTAATATATTTGGCAGAGGCTTTTATCCAAAGCGACTTAAGATACATTTCCAACATGTACGTTCCTGGAGTGAAAATGATCTTTGCACTGCTAATGCAATGCTCTACCAGTTGAGCTTCAAGAATATTTTATATATATATATTTTCTCTATAAATGTGTTTTGAAGGGAACATTCAAAGCAAACACCATTGTGCCCAGGGAACGCCTCACATTTGTTATTATATCAGCTTCTAACTTCAGACTTTACTCACCAATTGAAATGTACAGAAATGTCATGACAGTTTTGCATTTGTGTAATGCACAACCACCGCCAGTGACCTCATCTTAGCCCAGGGTCACTTAGGTCACCTGAAACCATCAGTCTGTTTCTCATTTCCACAATAACTCGGCACAAAAACAAAAAAATAAACCCCCAACCAGGATAACAGCATCAGGCAGTCCTTAAACAATACATTCAGTCCCTTCTCAACCATACAAACACTTAAAACTGGTCAAAGAAGCCAGTGCACACAATACCTACCCAAAGGGGAAAGAAGTGACATCATGTGTATTAAATGGGTTCAAGTCCCTCTGTTTAGATGTCAACTTCAAGCATATGGCATGACTAACTGTGTGGCGTTAAAAACATTCAATCCAGATTTTCAAATAAAAGCGGGTTTAGGTTGTAATGCACACCACCTTTATAGAAATGCATTTCTTTTTGGAAGATAGCTATTGTCTATATGAAGGTCTTTTGTGAAGGTGTATCGCTTTAAACATTGCACACCCTTGGCTTATAAGTTATTATGTTTGAAGACATACAAAAAGCAGTCTGTGAAGTTATTTAGGGCGTCTTTTGTACAGGCAACATTCTCAGTAACATGCACGATTTCTTTGTTTGAGAGGATGTGTTTGCACAAATGAATGATATAGAGAAATCGATAACCTGACTTCTACCGCCCCCTTCAGGCTGAGACAAGCATCACATCCAGATTTTTATTATAGAAATATTAAATGAGTTATTTTAAATATCAAACAGCACTTGCGGTTTGTGCTCCATAGAGGGTGCTCTAGTCCTATCCTAAAACCTTTTAGTTTTATAAAAAAACTGCATCTATATAAACACTTTAATCTTAACAACTACAATACGGGGCGGTTTCCCAACAAAGGAATAATCCCGGACTAGGCCTTAATTTATATTAGGACATGCAAGTAGTTTTTACAAACAAACCTTAGAAAAAAAACAAACAATACTGGTATGCATCTTGAAACAAAGCTATGACAATTATATATATATATATATATATATATATATATATATATATATATATGTTAAGATATGTCAGTACAAGGTGCAGGATTCCCACACCTTAGTTAACTTCAAATTCAAGGACTTTCCAGGTCCAATACCCTCAAATTGAAGGACTAAATGTGGGGACACATTTCAAGTGAGAGCAAGGTTACATCGTGTTACCTTTTAAGATACATTGTTACAGTTCCCTTTTGAGGGTGATGACACTTTGTGGACACTTCATAGGGTAAGTGCATCTGAATGTGTATATAAAATTCAACCAATCGTGAGGCTTAACGACAAAGACAGGGTGACGCAGGAAAATCGCTATCTGAAATATTGCCAAAGACGGCATTACAGGGATGCAGGAAGTATGGCAAGGGAGACGCAGCGTCTCGTTCCCTTCTCAGGGAACAACAGTTACATACGTAACCCGGACGTTTTCATGTGTCAAACACAAATATGCAAAAAAAGCATTTTGGTATGAATCAACATTCGCATACACACTGTAAAAAAAAACTTTGCTGCCTTAAAATTTTTTGTTAAATCAACTCAGATTTACGAGTCATGTCAACAGAAATGAGTTGTCACAACTTATAAAAGATAGTTGAGAAAAGTCAACTTAAATTTATAAATTATAACAACTCACCTGTAGTTATACCAACTCATCTCTAGTCAAGATAAATAATAGTTAGTTGAAATGACTTGTAAATCTGAGTTGATTCAACAAAAAATTTTAAGGCAGCAAAGTATTTTTTACAGTGCAGAAGATATAAGCATTTAAAGGGAACAGTTTAGCACGTGTGCTTAAAAAGTCTAGAATTTTTATGATATTATCCTACACTACACAGGGAATAATATGGATTTTTTTCAAACTTCTTGCATAAAATAGATTCAAGCACTTTCAAAGACCTGTATCTATGTATGAATATTTTCAAAAACTTCCAAGGGCTTTGAATTCTTTCCTCCAGATTCACAAACTTTCAAGGACCCGTGGGAACCCTGAAACATGCATTTTAGGCATTATTTTTATATTAACACTTACAGCAAAACCATTGAGGGGAATTTCTAGAATTGCATTCTTATCTACAATATAAATGTCAAGGCACAGTCACTGCAAATCACCAAAAATCGATTTCATTTTATATGCGGCTATAAATTGCGCAAACCATCAATCATTCGCACAGTTGAAGACGTGATGAAACCACGTTTGCGACTGCCTGGTTATAAAGCACTACATTAAACCTGTCACAGAGACGGCACAGACAGTAAACCCTGGAGACATGGATGTTTACCGGTTCGATTTATTTCAAGATGCAACCTTCACCTGTGTATCCCGTTCCCAATAGCTTAAGAAATCAGACATCTTATTTACAGCACATAGTACAGAAACTCATCAGGAACATTAAACTGAAAAAGATAGGTAAATAATAATACACCACTTCACTGTTGAACAAAAACAACAACAAAGATTTCTGGGAAAAACAAGAAGTGAGGAGATCTTGAACATCCAAATGTGCTTAAGAGTTTAACAGTAAGCATTCTCCAAAATCAGTGATCACCAATTTTGGCTGGACTGTGCAAAAACGTGGGGATTAAATTCTGCTGAGTAAACAAGGTGTGATCAGAATATGACTCATTTCTGTTTTAAACTCTTAAATACAGGCATGAAGGAATAAATGAAACTGCCCATATCGTGATTTCTGCAGCATATGGACTATAAAGGCCAAACAAAATCCGGCCAATCTTCGGGCATGCATTAACTTCTTGATTGCATTCATATTGCATATGCAAGCCTTTTTGTTTTAAAAAAAGCCACGCACTCTCGTCTCTATACTGACAATTACACAAAGCCTGGAAGGTGCGCAACGAAAGTCAAGTAAATGCAAGCCATTCAACTCCAAGGCATCATGTGAACTAAACATACATAAATTAAACTTGGAGAAAGAGTGTCTTTCCCCTACTTTCAAACTATGAAGCGTCTCTGAAAACCCTGGATAAGTTAGATAAAGATACACAACAAAGATCAAAGAAACACGAGAATACTGAAGTCATGATTATAATGTTTGTACTCACAATCTCAAACACAAGTCCATTTTTGCTTGTTAGTTTCGTCTGTCGAGTGGGACAGTAATGAAGCAAATTACGAGTTTTCCTGTGAGGTCGCGTACATGCACAGATCATCCCTATGTTTGTTCATAAACACGGAGTTGACATGAAGGCATTTGTAAGATACATCCCCCGATCAAAATAGACAAAACAGACATTATAACACCGTCAAGGGTAGACAAAAAAAAAAAAAACAGATGTCTGTAGCACTTTTTTGCATAAAAGGGTTAAAACTAAAAGTACACAGTGGAAGTGGAAGCTATAAAATAAAAACCTAGAATTAAAAACTATAAAATTAGCTTTTGTATCATTAGCTTTCACATTCTTAAGGACCAACACCTAACAGAGGGGTACGAGGCAAACCTTGCAAGGATTTCTGGGATGTTAGAGAAGCAAAACGACTGACATTCCACAGAGCTCATGTTTCTTTTTTGTTTTAAAGTGACCTCAAAGCCCAGGCATAAGATGCACATTTTCCCCTTTTAAAGTAAAATATTTGCTTTCACACTCAAAATTGCTCGCTCATTTGGCAAGCAGCAGCTGTTTCCAGATCTCCTAACACAGCATACATTGTGTATCAGCTTGGCCCCGCTGCTGCATATCCCGCTGTGAATTCGCAGGCACGTGACGCAGCATTGCTTGTGCAGTTGAGCGCAGGGTCTCGGAACGGTTTGCAGGGGCGAAAGTGACCCGCGGTCACGGACGCCGTGCACTGGCGTGGGCATGAGGTGGCTTTAACAGGTGTTTTGAGGGCAAAACTACAGCTATACCCCAATGTTTGGATCAGGGAGGAATATGGAAATGGGACTGTGATTAGAGAGTCAGTCTGGCTCTGTTACATGATGAATAGGAAAAGGGGTGTGTTTAAAGTGGGTTCATGAGGTGCCCTGTCTCTTCTGCTGCTGTGCTCGGATCAGCTCCAGTTGCTTCTTGCACTTCTGGTAGTAGGTTGACAGACTCTTGTTCTCCTCCAGGAGCTTCTTGTGCTCTTGAGCGAGGCGACATGCATTTTGCTGATCTTTCTCATCCTGGTCCAGTTCTGCTATCAGCTCGTTTCTAAAGAGATTTACCCAACAGGTTACCCAATATCAAATTGAATACTTTATGTAACAAAGTAAGGTGCTCTAGCTGAAATACGCAAATACAGATGGCATTACATCACTTTATTTATTATGACTCAACTTGTATACTTAAATGTTGTGATTTTATTGAATTCAATATTTGGTGGCTACATCTAGTGGAAATTTTGTGCCAATAGCCCACTTAGAAATCCCCTTACTGATAAAAATGCTGATGTGTCAAATACTTATTTTCCCCGCTTTATGTCCCCTGAGCTGTGCTATAAAACTCACTTGCAAAATAAAGCACATTTAAAGGGATAGTTTACCCAAAAATGACAATTCTGACATAATTTTCTCACTTTCATGCTGTTACAAACCTGTAAAAATTTCTTTTTTCTGATGAACACAAATTAAGATATTTGGAGGAATGTTTGTAACCAAACCGATCAGAAGCCCCATTGACTTCCATAGTAGTATTATTGATCAGTTTGGTTACAAACTTTTCTCAAAATATCTTCCTTTGTGTTCAAGTGCTTAAGCTTGACCTGTATAAATCACAATTTCATGAAAATGTGACTATACTTACTTCCTTTGAATGAGCAGAGCGATTTCTGTCTGGACCTTCAGGTACTCCTGTGCCATTTTACAATGCTGCTCGAATACAGCCATTGACTCTTTAGAGTTTGGACATGGGGCTAGAGGCTGCAAAAAGACACATACAGACACTCATTACATTTTGCAGCTTACGTCCAATTAATCCAAAATGCAAAGGATGATACAAACACCAGTCATGATGGCAAAAATATCAAAACGCCTCACTGTCAATGTGCTGCTACGTATTTATAACCAAATTCCGCTGTATAAATAGCGTCAAAAAGGCTTTGTAACACTGTGTCCCAGACTTGATTCAATTAAAGGGCTGTTTTTACATCTTGTCAATCTTTTCAGAGAGAAGAGATGCTGAAGCACCATGGAAACCAAACCACTGACCCCACAAATAGATATGAGAGTTTCCATGCATGAGTGGTTATACTTAATACAGGCAAACGTCAAGTCTGACACACATTATCAAAACTGCGTACCTGAAGCTGATGGTCCAGGGTCAGGTAAGCCATCGGTATAGAGTTATCAGAGCCATTGGTATCTACATGGAAAAGGAAAATGGTTTTAGTTAATGTCACTTTGGCATGAATTGATGATACCTATGAAAGAGAGACTTGTTTATTGTTAAGTTCAACTGCAGATCAGAAAGTGGTTTGTGGAGTAATGCTGATAGTGAACAGTGATAATCCTGTCAGTATCATACAGGAGAAAGCCATCCATTATTGATGAAGCTTACGTAATGTCTGCAGCTCAGACTAAGGCTGTAAACTCTTGGTAAGGTCATGCTGACTGGATGTCAACAGCATAGTTCATCTTTTAATATCACAATCTGCTCTATCCTGCTTATGATGGGAACAAACAAATCCCTGTTGTTTATACATATACATATTCTGATTGGTTGAGAAATGTTCCACAGGTGTTGATTATTGGTAACTGTGGTATAAGCAGAATAATTGACTCCAGTCCTTTGAATTATTTGAAAATAAGGCACACCCGTGGTGTAACATTACTACCCTTGGGTGTGAATTATTTTCGAATAATTCAACAGCCCGTTGTCAATTATTCCTTTCATAAAGATCCCTCTTTCTGTATGACTAATTATCCATATGTTTATTACTGTATGGTTATCAATTTGACTTATGTGTGCTCCTAGACGGTTTCAGCAGTTTTCGTGATCTTCACGTAACTTCCGGTAAATTCTGCTAAGAATAAATAACTTTTTGAAGAAGTTTATTTATGTAACAAGCTAAATAAACAACAAGTAGATTACCTAGGAAACCAAAACATTTGTTATTTTCGACAAGGTATTTGTTTAAGAGGTCAGTTTAGCAACTAGTCAGACCAATAACCAAACAGAAACCGGAAGATCTGACCAAATGCGTAATCTCGTCATCGCACGTGCATCTGATGAAACCGTCTATAGCTTAGTGGTAAAGAGGTGTAACAGTAAAAAGGTCATGGGTTTGAACCCAGAAAACATAAATATTGATACAACAAAATTTATACCTTGTAATGCTTTTAAGTTGGTTTGGAACAAAGCATCTGCCAAATGCATACATGTAAATGTTCATACAATGCTCAGGAGAAAAACGGTAGACTCTACCTGACTTGTCCGGTGTAATCATCCTCACACTGGGGCTGGATGATCTGCTACTGTTCCTGCTCTCCTGTGATTGGTCAAACAATGTCAAATCATCAACTTCCTATTAATAATATGAATTTTCATCTTGACAACAAGAACAAATAAGTCTAGTAAAATAAGATAATTTAGAAACTAAGATTATGTAAACACAACACATCTTCCAAACTTTTTTAACCTTAGTTAAAAAACAGTTGCCAGTCAGCACCAGCATTTTTATAATTTTAACAAAAATTAATGCCTTACAGAAAATGTTATTTAACTATATAAAAATACATACATAAAAAGCATAGATTTTTGGATCACTGGATGCTTCAATGTTTTATAAGTTGGGTAAGAGCGATCCCTAGTAGATAATAGCAGACTTAAGGGCTCGTTATAGTTGTGCGTAGGTCATACGGCATAGCCGCGGCAGCGTAGGTTCCGCGCCGGTTTTCATTTATACGTTTGTGTCTTCGTCCGCGCAGACCGCTGGTAGGCAGTATCCACCCTAGGAATAGACCGATATGGATTTTTCAGTGCTGATGCTGATTTTTGTTTCATCAGCTTTAGCCGATGACCGATACAGGCTGCCGATTTTCTTGAGCCGATATTTTGAGCCGATACTGCTTTTGCTCACTCAGTTTACATCATAAAAATGACACGATGATGCCAAATGTTACAAGTCTCAATTTAAAAAAGTAACATTTATTGAACTTAAAAAAAAACTATATTTCAGGTGAGGGTGCTATGGAACCATGAACTGCACTCTCCACAATGACGAGGAACTATCAGCAAAGGATATTGATTTCTAGCACTTTACTACTACAAATAAAATAGGGGTGGTTTCTCGGACAGGAATTATCTTAAACTAGGACTAGAGCTTAGCTTAATTAGGAAATATAACTAGTTTTAACAAACATACCTTACTAAAAACATTACTTGTGTCCATTTTGAGGCAAAACACAGGGCACTGATGTATTTTAAGATATGTTAAAAAGAGATGTTATTAGTTTGGACAATTCTTACATTTATTTTAGTCTAGGTCTAGTCTAATCCCTGTCCGGAAACCGCCCTACAGAGATGAGAAATAAAAAACCCCTTTGTTCAGCTATAATCAGCTGTAAGGCCGAGCTTTCGATGAAAGGTTGTTTGTTTTTAGTCACATGACCTGCAATTGCTTATGGCTTCCAGCACTCTGTCTGTAAATAATGCCGGATAAAATCGACGAACACTGCAGCCACGTATCGGGCAATGCGATACACAAAAAAAAACTCGCAAATATCGGACTGATATATCGACCGGCCGATATATATCTGTCTATCTCTAATCCATGCATGTAACCACAGTAGCAGCGCGACCGTCAAAGTAGAAGCAGCTTGGCAAGTTAACCCACAAACGAAGAAGAAACAGCAACTTGTTGTGTATGATTTAAAAAGACCAGCAACGATGGAAGTAAATAAACAGCGACTTTTGTTGCAGTTTGAGTTAAATCACTCTTCAACTTGGCCCATCTTTGATTTCACAGTAACAAATGGAAATATGACGCAGTTTTTTTTACCTGACGGGAGGGGTTCTGGTGGACCAATCACAGTGCTTGTTAAAACTGATGCGCTGTTAAAACTTTTGTGAGGTACACATCAGGCTATGCAGAGCTACGCACAGGCTACGGATAACCTACCGTGTAGCTACGGCGTCGAGCTTATGCACGACTATAAATTGGGCTTTATGGATTGCCGTATAAACTGGTAATTGGAACAGAAGCGTTTTCTCTTAATTGACAAGATAACTCGACAAAAGCGTGGAAAGCGGTAAGATACAATTTCAAATATCAAACAAGGATATGTTTGTAAAATGACTAACTGTGGATATGTATGTACAAATGCAGAAATGTAGGTATATTCTTGTACATGTGAAAGAAAGAAACTAAACATAAATACAAAAGCACATCCTGAAATAATAAATAGTATCAAGGACAGAAATAAGTATTGGCCATTAATGATCAAGTGCCTGCTTCATTCTAAATTTCGAGTGAACTCTGCAAGCTCTCCCAAGTGACCCTTTCTGTAAAAATCTAGCTTAAGTCATTGTGATTTACTGTTTTCTACATCAAATCATCCTACATAAAAAAACATCTTGTGAAAATATAACCTTGATATCTTTAACATTGACTGAGTAAGGCCATGTCAAAGATTAAAATCAATGTGAAAATCAAACTTTGATGCTCCCAATCTCATCATTAAATTTAGTGAAAACACAAAGTTAACAATTTCAGGATTGAGGTGGGCACAAAGCACACAGGCAGTTTAAAAAATCTACACCCACAACACCTCCATCTCCTTCAACAAAACACCCCCCCCCCTTTTTTCCTTCATCTGATAAGCTAGTGCATCCTCCCAGTGCATATTCAGACATGAGCTCTCCTTACAAAACAAAATACCTCTACGATGCACAGAAGATAAGCGTACAGCACAAACCGAAAGAATTTGTTCTGTCTGACACACCGCTGTGATTTCTGTTTGTTGCCTCTAAATAGTTCCTGGTTCTTTCTTCACGACTGCAAGTGTGAATGTGGAGCATCTTACCTGACTGGACTCTGTACCAATGGCAGGAAGGTCCTGCACTGATCTGCGTCTGTGAGGCTCGCAAGTCGCTGTGAAAAGAGCAGGTCGGGAAAGAGGGAAAACAAAAAGAGGAATCTGATAAGTCTTGGTAGTGTACGTGCTCTCGCCCCAGGGTTGGTGCAAGAGAGATGTGACACTCAGACAGCTGCACTGATTTGATCCCACTCACTACTATGACAGCAGTTCCTGTAATGTTCACATGACCGGACCCCTTAAAACACACACACGCACACCAAAAACAGCAGACCACACCTACAATATCACACGGGCAAATTGGCCTGCATTGATTGGACAGCTCCTATCCCTATATTGTGAGTTTGAGTTTATGGTAACTGAAGGATCAATGGTGATAGGAGCTGTGCTTTCAATCATGACTATTAAAAGATCATATGACAGAGGATAACTAAAGAATGTCTATACACAAACAAACATCTTTACAAACAAACCACTATTCGGGTAAAGAATGCAGCTCAGTCCCAGCAAAGGTGAAAAGTACCTATTATCAACAGACTATGACAAAATGATTCACTTTAAATATTTGTGCTGAAAAACACATGATCCAAATGATTACAAGGAATATTTTAGTTTAAAGGCAGGGTCTATGATCTCTGAAAGCCCATTTTGACATTTGGAATTAACTAAACAAACACGCCCCTACCCCAATAGAATCTGGACCTTCTTTTGATAGACCCGCCAAACACATACGCAACCCAGGCAACGATGTCGGTTAAGAGACACGCCCCTTACTGGTGATTGGCTACAAGTGTGTTTTGGTAGTCGGCCCGACTCGCTTTTCCAAAGCGTTTTTCAGAAATCGTGCACTCCGCCTTTAATACTTAGACCCTATGTCCACTTAAGGGTTACAACGCATCCGAAAACGTCAGGCGCATGTCGATTGTGGGCGCTTGAAAGCATTTCTTCAGCCGAGTGCTTTGTTGCTATAAAATTTTTTTGTTGTCGGACGATCAACCAGTTGGTTGGTGTGATGCATTGCATTTTGTTGCAACATGTATGTGTCAAACGTCTGTATTAGAGGTCTTCAAGGGTCCACTTATATGCGAAAACCAGAGGTCCGACCCAAGACCCGATTGGCTTCGGGTCTAAAAGTTTCACATGTGCCTCGGACACGTGTCGGGTACAATAATAGCAGCATCGGGTCTCGGGTAATTTAAAATGAATGTGTTTTTGCCGAACTGACCTGAGAAGACCCAAACTCTCGCGCGTGTATGTGCGTCAATGTCCTTTTCAAACCTCTCATCTGTTTGCCAAGAGCGCTTGCGACATTGTGTGGCTGGCGTAGGTTAATTTGGGTTGAGACAGACATGTCAGTCAATTTTAAATGTACATTTTAGCGGTTACCTTGGTGTCGACGTCAGATAACAAAGTAAAACAAATGGAGCAGCTCGCCAAATTGGTTGCGAGGCCACCGGGGATTCTTTCTGTCTGACAGCTGTGTGTGGGTCTGCATGATGCACACACGTAAGTGCCGTTTACATTCGGGTCCAGTCGGGTTAAAAAAAAATTGCCACTAGTTCGGGTCGGACTCTGGTCTAATTTTCTCGGGTTTGTCTCGGTTTGGGTCTTTCTTTAAAAAACTTTTATTTATGCACATCGGGTTCGGGCATAAATTGATTCGGGTCATTTTGGGTCGGGTACATTTCTTTGGACCCGAGAAGACCTCTAGTCTGTATACACGTACAAGTCAAATAAAAGATGCTTGGGAAGACACGCTTGCCAATATGTAAAAAACAGACTTTACTCCAGGTTGAAAAAAAAAACTTTCCAGTGGACACAGGGCCTTACGCAATATTTGTGGCTGCTTTTGGTTACCAAAATTATTTAGATTTGTATCTCGACTTTTTAAAAACAGCACTCCAAAACCTTTAAAAAAAAGTTACACATTGCACACATGAAACTAATGCAAAAAACCTGCTTACTAACCTAGTATGTGCAAAGTTACAACCTTGTTAAGTGAACTTTGTTACTTTCTTTTGGTATTCCTATAGCCATGAAAGCAACAAATCTAAAAGCGTAACCAAAATCCTAACTCTATACGGACAACTTTGCATCTCAAACAATAAACTAAGTTCTTTAATAAAAAGTAGACCTTCACATTCCTGCTTGGTGTCTATTGTACATCTAATACTGTGCATGTATTATTTACAAATTGATGAATACGTTGAAATGATAGACAGCAATCACAGATACTTTCAATAAAGCTTACCCAAACATGCTTTAATACATGTATTTTATACGTGCCATAGCGCTAAAACAGCCCATTCAATTTCATAATTTTAACCATTCTGCTTATTCTGATCAATTTACAATAATTGTCATGGATGAGATGAATTACATTGAGAAAAACAAAAATGATTGACAGGTTAAGAGCATGCATGGATGAGGGCTACAATTCAGAAGCCGATTCGATCTTCTTATTGTTACACCAAATTAAAAACCTCTTCATCATGCTTTGATCTATTTTATTCCCACTCCTGCAATCCTTCACTGTCCCCATTTCCTTTGACTTTATTAGGGATGATGATGATGATGATAATAATAGCGATGACCCTCAATGTGAAAGAGATTCATTAGGACCCACATCCACTGAATTAATGAACAACTTAATAAACGCGTGGAGAAGGGAAGAATGAAAAGCAGAGCATTGGTCGCATCCTTTCTGCAGGCGAGACAAGGACGAGCGAAGGTGAGCGTACGGCCCCTGAGAAAGTGAGAGAAATAGGAGGATCCTCTTTCACCTGCTATGAAGCCAAACAGGAACACTAAGGCAAGCCATTGACACTGCTTGTTCATCCACATCCACATGTATGCCCATATTTGCCACTTGTGCTGATTTTTTTTGTACATCAAATTTGTATTTGTAATTGTCTGCAAATGCTGAACAGCAGCTTGTGGCCAGAGGGAGACATGAAGATGGGAGGTGAACGTCACAGCCTTCAGTTCACTACTAAAAAAGCAAGTGAGGTGGGAGAACGAGAGAAAAAAAAAAGATTGGAAAGGGTGTTACTCCAAAATCACTATCCTCCATCAAATCCCTTATATAAACTAGCTGGAGTTGGTGAATGGTGAATTGAAGGACTCATGATATGGGAATATAGCATGAATAAACTTTGTCTGGGCCTGATGAATAGTGTATATATATTACCGGTATGTGCTTATATTAAAGTATGTAATGTGGTATAAAATATTGTGTTTAATTAAGTATCAAATAGCTTATATATAAATTTGTGAATGATTGGTGTTGCAGAAGTTTCCTTTGATAACCTGTTGATCAGTAAAACCATCCACAGCATAAAAGACTGGATATGGGTGAAGGGGGATGTATGTAGTCTTGGAGTAACAGCCAATGCGAATTCATGCGCCAATGTGACGCCCCTCTCTGATTATGAGCTTTTTGCTGGGAGCACCCGAACTCCCGGTACCTGTGACGATGATCTTGGGAATGTCCAGAATGGTGCCATATGACGCCGTTTTACGGTGACCTCGCCTAAATAGTGGACGTGCTGCAAAAACACACATAAAGACACGCGCATGTAGCGACGACCACAAAGGCATGCAGACAATGTGTGTACTGAGACAGAGAGACAAAGAGAGAGAATGGAAGACATCAAGGCAGACTGTGTGAGGGAAGTCTTTCCGTTCTTCAGCTGCATTAGCACATACATGCAACATATTTACAAATGTGTACATCCATGCAGAGGCAGGCAGACAGGTAGGCATGAAGCCTGCTGGATCTAGACACTAACATGTCAGGGCTGCAAAAGGATGAGTTACAGGAGAAATGGAGATGCCATGCAATGAGCTTTTTGTGTCTGATGTATGTTTGGGAGCACTGGCTGGGGTCATTGGCACACCCTGCTGTACGCAAATTTCAGCCAGTGCAAGTATTGAGAAGTGAGATCGATATCCAGGACATTGTTAGTGGTGCCTGTTCAGGGATCAACCTGAGAATTTTGAAACTAAACTGATGACAGAAATAGAAAAATGTGCACTTGACAAATATATTATATGTTCAAGTTCAAGTACAAAATGGTAAACTTTTACCAAAAACAAGCAATGACTAATTAAACGTTACCTGCAGAGGCAAAGGGCAATCTGGGCTCTAGTTCGGAAAGATCGACACTTATTCGTTTGCTGTCGGAAGGCATACAATGCGACCTGCCAGAGAGACTCTCTACACTGCTATTTCTAGAGAGAGGGAGACCAGGTCTCAACGGGTCAACCTGAAAAGCACAGAGGTATAGATTTACAACCTATTTCTGAGGTTTCTCAAAAGACTATTTTTGGGGTTCAGCATGCTGTTGATGTGCTACCTTTGGTTTGTATGGATATTTGATGGTGTCATTACTGCCAGGGGAGTTGGTGTGCTCCATGTTGATGTCATTCTTGTTGCTGGTACACGTGTAGTCTACATATGAGCCTGGGTAAGAGAGCAACAATTAACATAAACAACTTTAGTACATTTCTATAGGTATTCAAAGCAAAATTTTGTAAGAAGTCTATCATATTCTAATCAAACTAT
Source organism: Paramisgurnus dabryanus (assembly GCF_030506205.2). Taxonomy (NCBI): domain Eukaryota; kingdom Metazoa; phylum Chordata; class Actinopteri; order Cypriniformes; family Cobitidae; genus Paramisgurnus; species Paramisgurnus dabryanus. The sequence continues at coordinate 20,085,011 of NC_133348.1, read as the reverse complement.
CTAATTTTGGTATATCTATTCGAATCAGATGTTAAGCCGTTGATAAATTAATTCTCCTCACTACCCACAATGCCATGAGAGGGTACATCTACGGCTACATTCATGTAACATATTCACTGGTACTACACACATGTTGGGGAAAGACAATTTGGTATCCCCAATTTACTTAATCTGTATGTCTTTGGACTGTGGGAGGTAACCGGAGTACCCAGAGTAGGGTTGATGTGGTGACAGAATTTTCCCACCGGTTAATCAGCGCGTGACAAACCCGGTGATACCGGTTTCACCGGGTGGGAGGGGCTTATAAGTGCACATACAGACGTGCGCAATTTACTTTCACTTTTGAATTAGATGCAACTGTTGTTTAAATCCAGTGCTAGCGTACGCTGCGTTAAATCGTGTATGAATTTGCGTGCAATCGCGAGTGCAACAGCTGGTTTAAGTGCTTGAGTCAATGTGCGCAGGTACTTCTGACAGAAACCCGCCAGTCACAAGCAGTCCCGGCTATTCCTCCATAAAGCGCTGCTTGAAAGATGGGTTTATTATTATTCTTAATGAAAAACACAACAACAAAACAATCACACTTATATTTAACATCATATATGTATATTATAACAAAAACAGAGTAAGCACGCGGCTTCTGCCATGATCGTCTGGTCAGTAAGCTCGCCGCAGTCTGACAGGAATAAATGAAATCTGACACCCGCAGCCCCTGCTCTGTGACGTGACGCGCGTTGAGCTCCGCTAAATTCAGGCAGCAGACACATTCAGTTCTTAGTGTTTGCTCTCTCTAACGAAACTAAATGATTTAATTACAAGAAAATATCAAAACGACGGTGAAAGACGGTGTCGCGGTGGGCAAGTGATCCAACCGGTGAGAGGCTGAAGTACCGGTAATCACCGTTTCACAGACTATCGCAACAAGCCTAACCCAGAGTAAACCCAGTTTGACAGAAACATGGATCACATTTTCCTATTAACACATAATTATTAGCCTAATGGCTCTTTTCCATTGCATAGTACCCCAAGGGTTAGGTCGGGTCACATTACTTTTGGGGGCTCTTCCACTGGGTACAGTACGTAGTACCCGGTACTTTTTTTAGTACAACCTCAGTTGGGGATCGAAGCGAGCTGAGCTGATACTAAAACGTGATGTGAAAACTGTAGATCACTGATTGGTGTAGATCACGAGAATCGCTACTGCCAGCTAGCTTTACCTTCGTGCTTGCGCTGTCTCGACTCAAGCAAACCTGTTGTCATCTGTGCTTTGTTGTAAGTTCCCAAACTCCCTTTTAGAAGTGAAAAACATCCACAAGCCAAAAAATCAGGAACACCATAACAGTGTTTTCCCTTACGTTTGTGGCGGCACACTTGACTGACACCACCGGTGTTTCTATAGAAACTATGATTTGACACAGAGCTAGTGATAAACGCGATGGGCAAACATCTATTTGTGGTGGTCAATTTTAATTTTGTGGCAGACTGACAAATAAATGGACGTATGGGAAACACTGCATTCCAACGACGCTCGCTCCCACTTTTTGTATGATGTCACAGCAGTAAGCAGCACAAATATAACGACACACCTATAATAGTGATGGGGACGAGACCGCCTGTGCCGAGTCTGAGTCAAGACTGAGTCTTTGAGGGTCAAGTCCGAGTGGAGACAGAGTCCTTTAGGAGTCGAGACCAAGACCATAAAAACATGTCAGTTTTCATATTCATGATTTAATATCACCCCAGTTAATAATCAACAGTTAGGCCTACAGACTAAGCTAGATTGGAAATTGTTTAGAGCAGCAGTCTAAACATCTTAATATGGACTATGCTTTTAATATCATTAAAAAAATCCCTACCACATGCATCATATTCTGCCTATTTTTCTAGAGATAAATAAACAGGCAGTATCTGTGCATTGCACCATGGGATGTCATTTTCAAATAATGCGGAGACCGGACTCGAGTACTACATCACTAGCCTATAATCCCTCCCACTCTGAAGTGGTACTAAACTCAATGGAAAAGCTAACCAAGCCAAAGTAAGGTGAGCTGACATGTCCTGAGCCGTGGGGTACTATGCAGTGAAAAAGCACCATAAGTCTCCTGTGGTTCCCTTTACCTGTGCTGGTGGCAGAGTTACTCTGGCCTTCATCTGAATACTGATAGGGGTACTGAAGAGGCTCGTCTGATCCTGGGAAATACTGAAGGAAAAGACCAAATTAGATGTTAAAATCCCTCTGACAGCTAGTCACAGAACGATTTAGACAAGCAGACTGGCATGCCAGAGGGTTGGTGTTACCTTCATAAGGTGGATCATAATCTTCACTATCTCCTCCATTGAAGGCCGCTGTGATGGATCTTTGGACCAGCAACGAGTCATCAGACTCTCGATGGGCTTCGGTAGGTTCTTAATGAGAGGTGGACGAGTACCTGCAGACAGATAGATGACTTGCTATTAGGGTTGCCGCGGTGACAGAATTTTCCCACCGGTTAATCGGCGCGTCACAAAGCCGGTGATCCCGGTTTCACCGTGTGGGAGGGGCTTATAAATGCGCATTCAGATGTGCACATTTTACTTTCACTTTTGAATTACGCAACTGTTTAAATGCAGTGCTTGGGTACGCTGCGTTAAATCGCGTATGAATTTGCATGCAATGTGAGTGCAACAGCTGGTTTAATTAAGTGCTTGAGTCAATGTGGGCAGGTAATTCTCACAGAACCTGCCAGTCCCAAGCAGAGCAACCGGCTACTTCTCCATAAAGCGCGGCTTGAATGATGGGTTTATTATTTTTCTTGATGAAAAACACAACAACAAAAATGATCTCGCTTATATTAAACATCATATATGTATATTATAACAAAAACGAGTAAGCACGCGGCTTCTGTCATCATCTGGTCAGTCAGCTCGTCTCGCAAACTCTGACAGAAATAAATGAAATCGGACACCTGCTGCTCTGTGACGTGATGCGCGTTCAGCTCCGCTAAATTCAGACAACAGACACATTCAGTTGTAAGTGTTTGCTCTCTCTAACGAAACTAAATGATTTAATTACACGAAAATATCAAAACGACGGTGAAAGACGGTGTCGCGGTGGGCAAGTGATCTAACCGGTGAGAGGCTGAAGCACCGGTTATCACCGTTTCACCGACTATCGCGGCAAGCCTACTTGCTATCATTAAAATACCATCTTCCACAAGGGTCTTCATTCATACAGATTATCATAAAATAATTGTCAGGAACCAGGCAACTGCATTTTATATATACACACTGTGTGGTGTTATCTGATTAATGAAGCTTATTTAATTTATAGTAACAGATTAAAAGCAAAACCACTTGAAATCTTAATTTACGCATTTAAAGGAGACATTTCACAAGTTTTTTTTAAGATGTAAAATAAATCTTTGGTGTCTACAGATTATGTACGTGGAGTTTCAGCTCAAAATACCATATAGATAATTAATTATAGCATGTTAAAGCTGCCACTTTGTAGGTGTGAGCAAAAATTTGCCGTTTTGGGTGTCCTTTTAAATGCAAATGAGCTGATTTATGCACTAAATGGCAGTGCTGTGGTTGGATAGTGCAGATTAGGGGCCGGTATTATCCTCTTCTGATATCACAAGGGTATCCAAATTTCAATGACCTATTTTTTCACATGCTTGCAGAGAATGGTCTACCAAAATCAAAGTTACTGGGTTGATCTTTTTTTTTACATTTTCTAGGTTGATGGGGACCCAATTATAGCACTTAAACATGGAAAAGTCAGTTTTGTAATTGCACAAGGGCCGGTCGATATGGCCAAATTTAGTTTTTAACCATAAATCATTATCAGTCACTTATCGAGCCGTCATTGCGGTTTAACCGTGAAAATTATATCGTAAAACTACGGCCCAGCACTAAATTGCACATATTCCAATATATAACATGAAGACAAGTCACACCAGGTTTGATGTCATGGAGGCTAAATGCATGTGTTACATTACAGGTACTATTCTCTTCTTAATACTTTTCTGTCCTTTTGGCATTAGACAGCCCATGGTCATTTACATTTACGCATTTGGCAAACACTTTTATCCAAAGTTACTTACAATGCATTAAAAGGTATACATTTTATCAGTATGTGTACTGTTACCGCAATACCAACTGTGCTACAAGAACACCATGGTCACTAATCAGTTTTGTGATTCAAAGAAAATCATAGGAAGGTCTTGTATATGTTAGCACAAAACTCACCGCGGTGTACAGCCCACATGATGCGGAAAGCGGGGCCACCAATTTCATCGAATGGCTTCCGGCGAGTGATCACCTCCCACAGAATAATACCCCAACTGAACACATCACACTTCTCACTGTAGTTACTACCTGCAACATAGACAAACAGGGTTAATGGACAGAAACACATTAAAATATGGACCTTAAAGGATTTAAAAATATAAGATGATTTACATCTGCATGAAGAGGAGATGGAGGCAAAAGGTACCACACAACAAAGAACAAAAGCTATTTCCCATAAGCCCATTTTCCATCGTTCAGGGTGGGGGCGCCTTAAACTTGTCGGCTCTTTTGAACACACAAGCTAATTTCCTCTCATCCTGCCCTAGAGAGCCCTAATTGCCGCTCTTATTATTCTTAAATTACAGCGGCTCGCACTAGTATGTCTTTACGCTGACTTGCTCTGGTCTTCTGATAATACTGTTGTCAGTGTGGCAAATGAGGAGCACCGTGTTTCCTCTGCTGGCAACGTTAGTGGTATAATAGCGTGCCATTCTGCTCCTCCCCAAACAAACAAGATAACAACCTGCTCCTAATTGAGGTTTCTTTCGACCGCCCTGACAGCTGAGTGCCCCCGAACGTGTTTGGGAAAAAATTGAAACCCATTACCGGTTGATTGCGAACACATGCATTAAATTATAATGGCTCATTCATCATCTAGGCCGGGAGCTTCTGGTTTTAGGAAAATATTTGTATGAGTAATGATAAAAACTGAAGTAGCCTTTGAGAAGATAATTAATTTGAAAGATAGGTGAAACACTAAATGGACAATGTGAAGTGTGAATGCAGAGTGAAACCATTTTAACCTTAAAATGGCCAAAAACCGTTTGACTGTCAATATGGGTTATTTTTTGTGGAACTTGCCTTCGAACACCTCAGGGGCCATCCAGGCTGCGCTTCCTTTGTTGTTAGTCATGTGTGTCTGAATGTCGCATGCTGTCCCAAAGTCGCAGATCTTCAGTACCGTGCCACCAGCAACCAGGAGCAGACTAGGAAGAAAAACAATGTAGTTCAAAATAAGAGACAAACCAAAGAGATTTTTTTCAGAAAGACAAAAAATTCAGCATAAACAGAATTTCAGTATCATGGGTATCCACCTGATGCAAACACAACCTCTGATCATACTTTTATACCCTATATTGACAGCAACCTAAAAACCTGACCTAAAAAAACCTTTTTACATTCATGCATTTGGCAGACACTTTTATACAAAGTGAGTTACAGTGGTATACAATTTTTTATATGTATAGGAGTTCCCTGGGATTGAACCCATAATGCAACGCTCTAAAAAAAATAAGGGTTGTACACACTTGGGTGTTTCTTGTCAAAAAATAAATAAAAAAATCATGGTATGAAGAAATAATTAAAGAGATAAAAATAGCAGTTATTGTAAAGTAATGCATTTAAACTATTCACATTCTTGTCTGTGTAAAGTCATTTCAGAGAATTGTTTCTAAACACATTATAAATTTTAGAAATATATTGCTGAAACACATAACAAAGACTGTGAATTGTGTACTGAATTTCCAAGTTCAGGATTATTTGGGCTGTGTTAAAACGGTGGCACGATGACTCACAGGCCCTGCCCCTAACACAATCGCGAGCATCCATTCAAGTTGTAGCGGCATTTGAAAGTTGAGAGACGGTGAGTGGGCGTGGTTTCAGCGCCAACAGCGGACACTCCCCCACCATTTAACTCTTTCACCGCCAGCGTATTTCAAAAAAGTTGCCAGCCAGCGCCAGCGTTTTTCATGATTTTCACCAAAGTTTAATGCCTTCCAGAAAATGTTCTTCTTTAAATATATAAACCTACAATATACCAAATGAAAGAACAGACCCTCTGCTTTCAAACAAAAAAAAACTTTTCATCCTACCTTTAGTGGTTCTTTTGCAATCAGCTTTTGAATATGGGTAGGTTTTTGCAAAACACCATATTTTGAGCAAAAAGCAGAGATAATTCCATTTTTGTGACGGACTTTTCATAGAGATCCCATTCAGAGCGATCTTTAAAACAGACACGGACATGCAGCAGCTTGCGATAGGGCAATACTTCCGGGTTTAAAAAGTTGCGGAAGGGCGCCACCTGGTGGATAATAGTGGTATTGCGGAAAGACGGAAAATCTCGTCATTGGCGGGGAAACGTTTTCTCTTAATTGACGAGATATCTCGTCAATGGCGGGGAAAGAGTTAAGAGCAGAGAATACTGCTTATTTTTTCCAAGATTTTTATTACTTATTTTACTTTTATTTACTTGCCGCTTATTTTGTCATTTAAATTTAGCTGGGTGGGTAATGACAAATTTAAAAGAACTGTGAATGTAAAATAACACATTTAATATTGGACTTCACTTAATGTTTGTTGTCTTGTCACACTGACAATTACAAATTACATAACACAAAGTAAATTATATATGTGCAAATCAAAACATAATTTTGTAGTTTGCATCACTACTGTCAGTAACATCTGCTATGTTCGGCTTCTGTGAACAGTTACTCCAGCTTTCTTTGATTTGATTGGCCAGTGGCCACCTCAATGATTTTTTAAATTGATGAATAGCCTACTGTTACTAGATGTTGTGCAATATTTATAGCATATACATTTTTTATGCACACCAATACCAAAGTCAAGATTTCAGGGACCTCAATGATAAGTGAAAGCTACGCACTGACCAGACCCTAAGGCAAACCCTAAGTTTCCCAGCAATATCTCTCGTATTAAAAAGAGCAGTTTTAGTTAAGCAACCCACCAACTGTGCTTCAGTTCAATTAAACACAGCCTAGGCACTTGCTAACAGTTCACAGGGTTAGATGCCAGCTTTAGTGAGCAGCAATACATCAACCTTTAGTTACAACCCAGTTCTTCCCAAGAACTTCATTCTAGGTGTCTGGGAGAGAAGCCAGATGGTAGTTTCCATGGTGTGCTGCCAGGGTCTTTCACAAGCACAGCCTCATAAATAACAAGACCTGGCCAACACTGTACGATACCATGATGTCAGTGATGCTGTGCAAGACTTCAGAGCGTATGCCCCCTGAGACCCGAGATGATGAATGGATGGCAACAACAGTCCAGCTATGTTTCCATCATTCATACTCATCAGTCACTACAGGCAGTGAAAACAAAGACCCTGTTTACATTTTGTATTAACATCAGTCTCAGGTGATCGGATTGCATGTTTTCAGGGGAGACACGTTGTTGTTTACACCTTGTTCAACTTGAGTCTCAAATGTAATAAGATCTATGCCAGGGATATAAAGTGCTGCAGGAATGACGTATTTTGTAAGCAAAACCTGGAAGCAAGTTCATATTTAGCACTTCCGGTTCCATCATGCCGAGTTAATGGGTTTTTAAATGGGGTTTTGGTTAAACACCTTAAATAAGATCTTGAGTTAACACAGGGCCCAGATATTTACATGTTTTATTCAATGACATAAAACACATCTGTAAAAGCTTTTGTGTGTCTTAAAAGGGTGGCTGCTAACTAGTTGCTGCATGGGACTACAGACGTTATCAAGGACTTTTAACGTCATCACATATGATGATCTCAAAAACAGTGCAACATGGGCAAAATCCCCCCCCCCCAAAAAAAAAATATTCATCCACAGAGTATTCATTAATCAGAATTTTTTTTTGAATGCGTTTAATAAAGTTGTCAGAAGCTTGGTGGTGATGACATTGATATTGAGTGATCATGGTGTAGTTTGCTTGTAGCTTATGTTAGCTTTTATTTTATTTGTGAATGCATTTAGACTTAAAAGTTGTGTTCATCTGTGAAAATTATCTTGTTGGACAAAACATGCAAGTCTATTAAACTTTTGTTAAACACAGAACTTTTTTTGCATTATTCCTAAGGTCTAGGGAGTCAAAGGGGGTGTGTGTGAAAGTCAGAAACGGGACAGTGTGATGAGATGAGACAAAGAGTATAAAAGTGCATACTTGGGAGGTTTGAGGTCCCTGTGAATGAGAGCCTTTGGTTTCATGCTGTGGAGATAGGCGACCCCTTGAGAACACTGTAGACACCAGCTCATGGCGTGAGATGCGGTGTAGTGAGGAAGGGGCTCTGCACCGTGCAGCACTGTCAAACGCAGAACACAGTAATAAACACAACCACACATACATGCTTAAACATTCACACGCTCACTTGTGTGCACATGGGTGGTCTTTAGGCAATGGCTATTTATTAACCGTAACGTAAATGCTACTTGTGGAACATGAAAGAAACTTAGGCACAAGTATATGGATAAGTAACAATTATAAAAAAATTCAAAAGTTTTACCGAGGTCTATAAAACATCAATAAACATGTAAAATTGCATAATGCCACAAAAGAGAATCTGTTCCTATTCAATGCAAATTTGGGTATGTTGTACTGATTTTCTGTACTATAATTTTCACATTATGGTCAATAAATTCCAAAACAGAACAAACATGAATATATGATCTAACAGAGTGTTTACATGACAACTACGTCCCATTTCATTACCCACAAATATTTTTAGGCTAGTCTGCAAATGCTCTTCAAACATATTAGGACAGCTAAAGGTAACAAAAACTCCCATTTGATCCAATAACCAACAATTTTCTCATAATGTTCAAAAGTTTGAAAAAGTGGTCCAAAGTAACTTGCCATTATACAACGAACCCCCTTCTGCATATTCCATCACCAGACATACCTGCGAAAAAAATTCCCAGTAACAGATCATTACCATTTGATATACAGCCTTTTTGCAAAAACAAGCAAACATTTGTATTCAGGCAAAATATCTATGGACCAAACTAATGCAGATATACCATCAGTTACATATAAATTCTTATGCAAACAGATAAACAACTAAAAGCTTTTCTGATTTAAAGGGGACATTTCACAAGACTTTTTTTAAGATGTAAAATAAATCTTTGGTGTCCCCAGACTACATATGTGAAGTTTTAGCTCAAAATACCATATAGATAATTTATTATAACATGTTAAAATTGCCACTTTACAGGCATGTGTCCTTTTAAATGCAAATGAGCCAATGAAATACAAACACTGATCACCATAATGGTGGTTTGTTGAAATTGAAACTCAATTGTGCTGTCAATTATTCTCTCTCTCTCTCTCTCTCTCTCTCTCTGCACTAAGTGGTAGTGTCCTGGTTGGATAGTTCAGATTAAGGGGCGGCATTATTATAATAAGATCTCCTTTTGACATCACAAGGGGAGCCAAATTTCAATGACCTATTTTTTCACATGTTTGCAGAGAAAGGTTTACCCAAACTAAGTTACTGGGTTGTTCTTTTTCACATTTTCTATGTTGATAAAAGCACTGGGGACACAATTATAGCACTTAAACATGAAAAAATTCAGATTTTCATGATATGTCCACTTAAGTTTATATGCAGAATGCAGTATGTTAGAGAGACTTACAGGGTTACTGCAGGAACCGTACAGCTTCACAATGTTCTGATGATTTACACGAGACAGCTGGCGAAGCTAGAGCAACGAGAATGGGTAAATCTATCAATCTAAAATAATGTTTGTGAATAAAAATAAGTGTGGTTTTGTGACCAAAGTGAAAGGAAATACCTCTACCACGAAGGCAGTTCTTTCAGATTCACTTTCTATAGTCTTGATGGCCACATCTCTGCCTCTCCACTTGGCTTTACACACAACACCAAACGCCCCTCTGCCCACCACCTACAAAACACAACAGGCTTTACAAAGAATACAATGTAAGAGAGACTGAACTGAAGATTAACAACTACACAGTAGTTTAAAACACAACTTACACCACATAGCAAAACGTCTACAGACGTGCAACAGCTTGAAGGAGTTTAATTGAAATATATTTTAGTCTAATATATGCATAGTCTAAACAATGTCATATTAATAAAAAGTATTTAAAACAACAAATTCATTGAAAATTTAAGGTATGGACGTGATACATGTCAGATGTCCCACTGCTAGCAGGGGTACAGAGATGTTAACAATATTACATGTTTTTCACACTCCTGTCAACTCTATTAACATGCCTAAATAATAGTATTTAGTAACTTTATCATGTCACTTACTTCTTCGACCTCAATATCGGCATAATCTATCTCCTCAAACGGGTACATGGGCGGTGTTTCCAGCATTTCGGCGGAGGGCACAGACATCGCTAGCTTGCTAGCCAGCTAATCATTAATACATAAAAACAAGACTTTATAGTCTCAAAACGCTTCAGCCGTAAAAACTGAACGGTTTTTACAATATAACCGGGAGCTGGTGCACCTCTTTTCTCCACACGGTCTGCATTACACGGCGATACGTGTAAAATAAGTCACTTTAAAAACTTGGGTTAGCGGCTAACGAGCTAACCTGTCAATCTAAACCGTTAGCCAAACGGCTAAGTGGCTGCAAACCTGTTTAAAGTACGTTAGACATGCCAAACGACGGTGAATACCGTCAATTCAACAAGAGTACAGATGCCGGGGGTTTCTGTAGAGTGCATTTATGGATATCCCTTCGACATAAACCCGCTGTTTGTGTGTTAGCGCTAGGCCGTTTGTTGGCTCGCGGTAGTGAGGTCGACGGATCTTCCCTCCGCGCACCGCTCACTCCTCACCGCCAGCGCCGCGCCGTACATCGGCCTCTCTCTATCCCAGAAAGCACAGCTCGATAAAAACCCGTTTTATGTGTTCCGATCACCAGGACAATACATCCAATCCATCGGATGTAAGGCTAGAACTTTGCAGCGTTTGCCTCCATGGGCTAGTTTTGTTTTTCTTTTTTTCTGTGGGGGTTGTTTGGAGCTCCAGGAAGTGTGTGCTCTCTTGTATTTTGCCCCCTCTGAACTATGCCAACTGAAATATCTCCAAGACAGCAGTAAAGCAAGGCCTGCCAAAATTATTAATAGTTGTTTTAAGGTACAGGGGATTCATTTGATTGGAATGCGTTTCCGAAGGTGTGTCTTGTGCAGTAAATAAGTCAGATTTGCTGGAAGAGTGCAAGAGGTATTTTCACTTAAATTTCTTTTTTGTGTGTGTGCAGAATGATATTGGCTGTCATCAGTCATGTCCTTCAACCAATAGAAAAATATAGTCTATTGCCAAATAATAATTAAATGAAGGGATAACTATTCTGCACAAGGCTTAATATGGGCAAACTTGGGATTTTACTGGGTTTTATTTAGATGTGGTGTGTAGTTTGATTAATAGAGCATTGTGTTAGACACGCAAAGGTTGTGGGTTCGATGCCCACATACAGATAAAATGCATACCTTAAATGCTCTGTAAGTTGCTTTGAATAAAAGTGTGGCAAAGTGACCCCATCCATCCCTTATTTGAAATCATCATTATTTTATTGGTAAATAACTGCATAAAAGTCTCACCAACAATTAATTTCCTTCCACAAACATGCTTTTTAGTCAATTCAGTGAATTATTATAACTACCTAGGTCATGTCAACCCCATATAACTACTCCCAAGTTTATTCATACAATTTTGCCTTATCACCTGGAATTACATAAGACTGGTCAACAAATCAGATCTGCTGAGCAACCCCATCACATGCCCCCAGTGATCTAAAAATAAACCCAGCATTTCAACAATCACTTTGTGACAGCTGAAAATAATCACTGGAAAAACTCTGCTGGAAAAAGATAAACAACATTCGTTCATATGCAACAAGCATACAGAGTACTCCATTTGTGTGACATCATATCCTCAAAGCGTTTCATGGACTGTCTTTTGTATGTAATTTAACAATAGTTAATTAGTAGTTGTTAAACAGTTTACCGCAATTCATATTTCTCATATGTTTATTTTTGACAGCTCATAAAGATATGGGTTATTGTTCACATTAAATGGGGTTATAAAATTGTGAACCTGCCACTGAATAGCCGATTGCAGGCTATTAAACGGGTGTTGCAATCTTCATACTTCCCCTCAATAAAATAAACACAAACCGGTCATACATAGACATAATTGCGGTACACTATAATGAATGTAATCAATTCACATTGTACCATTATGATGATACAGTGATAGTAATTAAGCTGAGCAGATATATTGAATTGTGGGCACACAGGTACCATTTTTGTCCCAATGTAATAATTAGGTTTAATGACAAAGGCAAATGCCTCATTAAAATGCTCTTTCACGTCCGTCTGAAACAAGTACATGGGTTGGCATATGGTGTGGGATCTGCAATATGAACAGAGGATATTTGCATACATGGTGTTGCTAGGATGTCTTCATCCAGGTTGTGCTTAGATACACATTTCCCTCACCTGCTTGTTTTATTGAGGAACAGGCATCATACATCAGTTGGAGACTAGTTAATAAATAGGTCAATCTTGACTCCTGACCGATAGAACCAACTTTTTTAATCATGCAAAGAAAAATACAAGCAATCTTCTCTTCTTAGTTTTTCCACCACATGGTGGCTCTGGTGCTCCATGAGGATTTCATCCCCAGACTGAAGCGCTTCATTTCCTTCACTATAATAAAGCGATGAACCAGGCAGAGAACACATAGGAACGTATGCATTCCTACTCTTAATTGCAATTTATTCATTAATTTCCCAATGCCAGTATCAGCACTCTGTTGAAGTGGAAATAATCCTTTGCCTCTAATAAGTTGATTGATTGCATAATGTTTCAGTAGCTGACAAACATTTGTCTTTCGTTTATGGCTTTTTAGATGCCGTAAGCTCTTAAGCTTGGCATTATGAATATCCATGTCCCAAATAAGACAAACATTGTTTAATTGGAGTGGGAAGAGCGTGTATGCGTGTGGGGTGCAGGAAAAGGCTGTTCTTTGTAAATATTCATGCAGATCAGTTTGTGTAAGTAGAACAATTCCCATAGCTGCAGCCAGACAAGCGAAAACAGAGAGGAGCATCAGGGGACTGTAGTGCAGTCATTTTTGTAAGAAATTTTAACTTTGTCTAAATGCCCCATTCATTTGCTCTGGATTTTACGTGACACTTCCAATAAATCAGCTGAAAAATAAAGCCCAACAAGCTGATTAGTAAGTCTCTTGCTACTTTTATAACAGTGAGCACCCATAAAAAATGAAACCTGGGTGGATTTGCTGAAGCATTGCATTGTATTTTATACAGCGTGAGCTTGGATCAGCACAAGCCTTACAGTATGTATCTGTATGTATAAATCAGTGTGTTGCAAGTTGACTTGATATAGGGGGCATTGAACAAACACCATTTTTTGAGGCCATAGCTATAGTAGTTGGGATTAAAATTTCTAGTGTTTGTAAATCATGCCAAAAAAGTGTGATAAACACATTATTTTGTATTATAACGATACACTGAAAAAATGATATATTCACATACTGTATCACATAATAAATTATGCTACTGTTTCACTCTGACTTTAGTTATTTGAATGCCTCGTAACAGTATTGGAAACAATGACCTGTTCTCTCTTCATAAAGCATAATTTAAGACCGGCCTTCCCTGGAGGGTTTTAGGTGGCAGAATTACTGCAGCTGTTCCCAGCTGGAGCCTGGCTGCATAGCCAAAGAAACCAACTGCAGAGCACAGGGCCCAGCTGAGACTGACCTTTCCGAATTGTTCCACCCGAGCTGGGGAACTTCGCGCTTGATAAGCAGTGCCAGTCGAGCAGGGGGGTCGTCGCAGTAAGACAACATCTCACGCAGATATATCCCAGTGATAAAACATCTATTGTCTTTCTCTTGTGATAATTTGTCAGGCAGAATTTAAAGAGGAAGGAAACAAGCAAAGCTAATGACCTTTTCAATCTGTTTCATCACCTCTGTAGTGCCGTGCCTTTATATCAATTGCAAACATAATCACACTTCTACTTAAAATCTGAGAGGTTCATATTAGGTGATGGGGCGCGTTATCCTCAAATGCACTGTTTATATCGTTGTCAACAAAATGTTGTAGCACTCCAAGCAACGTTACTAAGGTGAACTCACATTTATTTTTTAACTAAAATGGAGAATTCCAAAGGCAAAACATTCACATCTGAAATATGTTATTATAAATTTGTGTCTGTATCTTGTGTGTGATGTAGTGAAAGAATAAAAATGCAAAATAATAACAATGATCTCACATAATATAACACCGCATACCAAAGGAATGGTATTTGCCTGGTAATGAGCTCTAGGTGCCAGAGCTTTACTATTATCAGCAGTGGTACAGCGAGAGGCCTGCTGAATATCTGTGACTCACGGCGTTCTGTTCTTTATGACACACTTTGCTTATTTTATTCTTCTAGTTTCGCTCTATTTGTTATGCAGTGCCTACTTCTCATTTCAAAGAGAATCAATCATTTTAAAAAGTGATTTATGCCATGTGGACGATGTCCAGAGTTGTAGATTAGCTTTTTAAAGCAGTCTCCAAGGATTCAGTCCAGTAAACACTCGCCTTTTCTGTGCCCCGAGGTCAGACGTTTTGTTTTTAAGGGTCACGCCATCTTTGAATAAATGACTTGTGATTGTAGCATGAGGACCACTGTAGCTTTCAACAAAGAGATTTGTGGCTCAGGAATTTTCCTAACCTCTCTGACTCTCTGTATCTAGAACTAGGATAAGTAGTACATGTCTGGGTGAAATTTGTCTGGGTGAAGAAATGAGAGACAAGAATCCAGGCACTAATGTGGCACTTTCTTGCCTTTCTCCGTGACATTCTATCTCTCTCATTATGCTGTCCGTCAAACTCGGGTGCATCGGATTCAGAGTGCCCTGAAAAGCATCCTTCTGCCAGGGCCTTAGATTTTGTGGTCACTGGCACTTTATTCAGGCATAGGTCCATTTCTGTGATAAGAAGAGAGCAGCATTCATAATGAGGGTAAGAGCCCTCGACAGAGAAATGCTGCAACAGAAACAGTGTGGAGAATAGGAGAAAGAGAGTCGTGTCTGGCCTTTTTTGGATAAGAGAGAATAACGTCTGCATCCACTGCAAAACTTTTCGCTATGAGGTAAAAGAGAGATGAAGAATGCTCTCATACTCCATAGGCTGTCTGGTAGACCAGACAGACAAGAATCAAGGACATTTTTGTTATTTGTGATTAGTCTTTCTTGATCTCTCATGCTTTCTTTAGAGGAGTAGAGTGATAAAATAGCAGATGACTTCAGGAAAATGGGTAAGAGCAGCTTTGTGTCTGGCCGAGGACATCAGCAGAAGAACATCAGAAGAATAGCTCATGCCACTGGGTGTATACACCTGAGAACTAATCTCAAACTATACTTCATCAGAGGCATTGGTGCTTTGGGTGTGACTATTGAAAGTTAGATTGCTTGGAGGTACAGGCAATGTCTGCCCTATTCATATCTTAGTCCTATTTTTTAAACAAGATGTATTATGTAAAGAAATACAAGGATATATCTTTATTAATGCATTTTAAAGAGCACCTATTGTCCGATTCACGTTTTTAAATTTCCTTTGGTCTATGAGTGTGTATTAGTACACGTTAACGATATGCAAAAGGTACATACACCAAAGTAAACCATCGTCTCCAACGTAAATCTCTTTTCTTGGACTACAACAAACACACGGATTGTAGAAACAGTTTACTTCCTGGGATTGGTGATGTAGACAAGACCGACATTATCAGAATTTCTCCCGCTTCAGACTTACAGCCTGTAATGCCGAGTTCAGACTGCATGATTTTAGCCCTGATTTTGACTCGCCGACAGGTTTTGAGAAATCGCAGACAAATGCACGAAATCACAGGCAAATCGATGCTCGTGCACGGGAAAATAAACTAGTTTGAAAATCATGCAGTCTGAACTCGGCATAAGTAAACTCCTGTTCGCAAACAAATCTTTCAAACATGGTAAGGAGCGTCACGTTTCAAGCTGACATCAGAGGTATTCAGGCCAATTACAACTAGGGCTGGGCAAAAAATTTTTTTTACGCGGTCGATTTAAAATCGATTCTCAAAGAGCATTTTTTTCATATTTATTTCTGCAAACATTGAACGTAAGATTAACGTTTCTTGACTAGATGTCACTCTCTTTTTTGCGTTGCGTGATGCTACCAAGGAGCGAGAGGCGAGCCTGTCTTTCATTCATTCAGTGCTTAAAATGGCGGTTTCAGGTGCTTGATCGACTTTGATGCTACCCTCACATAAAAAGCAGAGGTATGGAAGCATTTTAGATTTCGCAAAGACGACGACGATAGTGTTGTGGCTTTTAATTTCTTTTTATTAATTACCCACTTGTAAACTGCTCTTCACTTTTCTTTTTATTAAATGGTAAATGGACTGCATTTATATAGCGCTTTTAACAGACCTAAGGCCATCCAAAGCGCTGTACATGTTGCCTCACATTCACCCATTCACTCACACATTCATACACCGACGGCGGTGTCAGCCATGCAAGGCGCCATCCAGCTCGTCGGGAGCAGCTGGGGTTAGGTGCCTTGCTCAAGGACACCTCGACACTTGGTCCAGTGGAGCCGGGGATCGAACCACCAACCTTCCGGTTTGTAGACAACCTACATGAACCACTGAGCCACTGCCGCCCCATATTTATTAATATAGTATTTGTATTAAATCTATATTCATTGAGTTGAATCAGGAATCGAGTATAAAAACCGACCCGAGAACCGGAATTGAAAATTAAACCGAGAATCGAAATTGAATCGATAGCTTGCGAATCGAAATCGAATCGATCTGGAACATCTGAATCGATACCCAGCCCTAATTACAACATACAGATTATCTGGCCAATCAGGAACACAGTGCTTTACAAATCAGTGAGTTTCAGGAAGAGAGTAAAACCTGGGGCTAAAAAATACAGTTTGTGCAAAATAATGTGTTTTTTTTAACCATAAACCATGTGAACACATTGTATTATACCAAATATAAAAAATAATATTGTTTTTTAGCAATGAAAAAAATTATAGGCCTAGTTAAAAAATATTTAAAACAATACAAATTTAATTAAAAATAATTTATTCCCTTATTTATTATTTTAATATTACTAAATTTATTTATTCATTATTTGTAATTAATTTTTTATTATTGCAGTTTTGGTCCCCCATAAAAACAAGCTGTGACCATCCATGATAATCGGTTTGCGGAAAAGAATCGAACTTCCAATAACCTTTACCAAGGAACCATCTACTACTTCGCATTAGATCCCCCAGCATCACGGAAGTCTGGAAAACACAACGTAGGCCTAGGTGTTGTTTTTAGACTTTTCAGCTGTATGAAAGGTGAGCTTTTTAATATTTTGAGGGATGTAGAGTTTAGGTCTTTGGAGATCATTTTATCAGCTATGAAAACAGAAATGTCTTTTGTTCTTTCTTTCTTTCTTTCTTTCTTTCTTTCTTTCTTTCTTTCTTTCTTTCTTTCTTCCTTTCTTTCTTTCCTTCCTTTCTTCCTACACATAAATGCCAAATTTTTTTATGTACTGTAGGTTGGTACTTCCATGTTCAGGCCTCTCTCGGCACCTTAAATCTCAACCCAATCACTTTGTTAGATTCATTTTTCCCCATAACTGCTATGCACACCGGCCCTCCTCGTGTTTTTTTCATTTCCTGTCCCCACATCATGTGGAAAAGCTTGGTTTCCTTTAGAGTTGCATTGTTGTACTGAGGGACTGCCTGATTTCTCCTCTGAAAAATATTTCATTCCTGAAATTATGGAGTCAGTGCAGTGTGGGGATATTTGGATCATTTGTGAGCTGTGGAGTCCCACTCTGGAGAAGGGGGATTGACTATTATTCAGAGTTTACCTGCAAGGTTCCTGCCAAGGGAGAGATGGCAGCTGTTTGTTTTTTCTTCACCCCGGCACACCATGATGAACTGTGACAGCTGACATCTGAGCAGCCAGTCAAAGAAAGTGCCTGCAATGAGCAGCATGCTTGCTTGAGAGACACATGCCATCATATCTCAAATAAAGTTATTCTCCACCTGTCTCTTTCTCTCTCTCTCTGTCGCTCAATCTCGCTCTCTGAAACACACGCACGCACACGCACGTGATGCATTTTGTCTTTATTCGCACACGTTGAGCACACTTGTGGCTTTCTTCTTAGGTTTGTTTGCTTGTTGAATATGACTTGCATTAAATGACTTAAATTAAATTAAAATGTGCACTACATCAATTAGCATGTCTGATACCAGATGCACCAAAAATTCTCAAAGGTTGCAGGCGTGACGCTGAGGGTTTCAACTTGCAGGTGCGCAGCATACGGCCATATGCTAGAACACACCGAGCATCTGTGAAGTAGCCAGATAACCTCATCAGGTTATGATGAAAGTACACCTGACAAAACAGTCTGTGTCTTGCATGATATTAACAGACCTTTAGTCGTATAGTCTAAAGTACAATTTTGTATGGCTCTGGACATTCACGAGAACTTTAGAATTGAATTTACTAGACTGATGGTATGAGATTCGCAGAAAGAAAAGTCATTCTTTGCTAAAAGTTAATAGTCGCTACCCACATGAATGTTCAAAAATTACTCATGTAGAGCCCTGTAATAGGCTTTCGACTCCACTAAGCATAAACGCCTAGAGAGGTCTCCTCAGAAACAAGTTTGTCGTGACATGGAAAATTAATAAAGGAAATTTAGATTCATTTATACCTGCCAGCACCCGTTTACACATCAGCAAAACTGCCAGACAAAGGTCAAAGAAAGGGAACGCTGATGTGCATGGAGCCCAAGCCAAGTTCAGAACGGCGTATTTTTCTTCTCCACCTGGATGCATCGCTGTCTGTGTGGCCAGTGTGCTGTGAAAATGTTCCCCATGTATACACAAACCATAAATCAGCTGGTTTAAAGGAAGCTGTCAGATCTATAGCATGTGGGGTCGGTAACAAAGTCAATATATTACTCATGGAATTACATCTCCCTTTCAAACGTAAAGAAACATGACTGTGATAACTGAGCAAAGTGCAAATCGATTGAGCTACTGTGCTCTGTTTGCTTTTGAAAAATGTATGATGGCTATTAGGCAAAGATCCACCCTATTCGGAAATTATGCTCCACTTTTGCCGCTTATCCACCACTGTGTCAAACAGTCTTTGTTGTGTACCTGTTCCATTCTGTGTCGGTCCGTCCGACCAAGCTGGCATTAATATGGTTTCCTTTCACACTGTGGGAAGCCAGACTAAGGGGCCAGTCACACCAATAGCGTTTATGGCAGTTGCAGGCGCCTTTTTTGAATGATATTCTATGGGCAGGGCGCGTTTGCGCGCTGTTTATGCGCGCCGAGCGCCTTGCGGTTTTTTGCCGCCTGCCGCGGACGCGTTTTTGAAGGAGCGCTGAGAGCGGAGAAGCGCCCGACGTCATTCGTGTCTTTCCATTGTCCAATCGAATGAGGGGAGAGGCGGGCCTTACGTTGTGGCGAGGGAAGTTTACAGTTGCTTTGAAGAACCGGACTCCACTCGCTCACTCTCTCCTGCGTGTTTGTGCACCTCTCATCCTCAAACAAGGTCAGAGCAAGCGTCCTCTTTTTAAAGTTTCTGCTGATATGACAGTTAACAGCAAAAGAGCGCTCACGCTTCAATATTTGATTGACAAGACAGCTGACTCGGTGGTTGCTTAGCAATATGAAAAGCCGCGTCGCACTGCTCTTTTTTTAAAAAGGCAGTGCGTCGCGCCTTGCGTTTGCAAGCGTTTAAAGCGCTTTTGGTGTGACTGAAGCCTAAGGCATAGTCCACACAGACACGGGTATTTTTATAACCAGAGTTTTTCCTCCAAAAAATCCCGTCCTCACATGCTCGGTTTAAAAGAAATCTCCGTCCACATGAAAAAGCAAAAAGACACAATCAAGGCTGTCAAGAGCATGCCACACCAGCAGGCGGCGATATAACCCAAATCGTAAGGCCACCTTGGCCAATCCTAGAATCCTAACAAAAAGTTATTACCGGTTCCGGTAGGATAAAAACATGAAGCCACAATTCGACATTGCAAAATCCCAGGTTTTACTGTCAACACGACAACACTGCAACCGGCGTTCCTTAAAGGCGCTCTATGCATTTTCAGCGTTTTTGTCTAACAGCGACCCCTAGAGTCGCTGGAGAATACTTGCAACTGTCGTAATTTCCCACCCCCACTCTGTACACCTCCGAAGATAATGACCAGGTAATGTTTCACAATTTCATACAAATATTAGGCTCTTGCATAGTCTACTAAACTACTGATGATGGTTATAGGATAATATGAAGTTTATTCCAAGTGTAGAGTAGGCCTATAATAATGAAGTTGCCTACCGCGTTTGCTAGCTTATAACGTTTTTAGATTGCAGCTAAATCACAAGTAAACAGTCTATAGTCTATTTCTACTGTATATAGTGTTCTTTTATTGTAATGTAAACATTACAAACTGCCATGACAAAGTTAATTGTTTACATTGCATTATTTCATAACACTGGTCGTTATAATGTCACTATACATAAATATTGCTATTTATCATTATAGTTTGCAAATTGTGCATGTTTACACTATTTACAAGCTCTAGGCTTATTTATGTCCTGATAATTATGTGAGATATTGACAACTGTTGTCATGATAATCGCACGACATACTACAAGCGAGCGCAACAACAAACAACACAGACCACAAACAAGTTTACAAATAAGAGATTTACTTACTAGTCCATCAACAAGATCGCCAGATCAGCATCCCTGTTGGATCCAGTGTGGTCTTTTAGCTCACGCCAACGAGTAAAAGCCTGACCGAGTGGCACTCTTGTCCGGTTCCTAACGTGGTCAGATTATCTTTTCCTTTTCCTACTCTCTTTCGAACGCGCTTTCTTAACTTTTAAATCGTTTAGGATGACGTCTCAAATTCGCGTATGCAGTTGTTGTTATAGGCTTGATCGACTTCATGCGGCGCTGCAAGAACCGACAGCCGGATGACGTCAAAGTGCGGTCTCGGATCATTCTCGCGGTACTTTGACGTCATCCGGCGGTCGGTTCTTGCAGAGCCGCATGAAGTCGAACAAGCCTAACGTGTGTGACGTCCTTGCTGTAAAGCAAGTCGTGATTCTCGCCATATTTGTCAGGGGCGCTTCTCTCAAGCTTGCAGGAAGGGCGCCACCTGGTGGATAATAGCGATATTGCGGAAAGACGGAAAATCTCGTCATTGGCGGGGAAGCGTTTTCTCTTAATTGACAAGATATCTAGTCAATGGCGGTGAAAGAGTTAAAATCCTCACCCTGGCAGGGGTTTTCAAAAGTGTTCGGTTTCAATGCCCTGATACTGCGTTTTCGTGTGGATGAACAGCCGAACCGCGTAAAAAAAAGTCACGGTTATAAAAATACCGGTGTCCGTGTGGACTAGGCCTAATCCTGAGCAACGATGTCACTACATGCACATGGTTAGAAAAGTTTGTTGGGAATTGCTTTAGTGGGTTCTGGCACAGATTAGTGTTTTGTTAATCATATTTTATTAGTGGATTGGAGAGTTAAGGGAGAACAAGACCAGTACATGACTGAGGGTGGATTCAAAGCTGCGACTCTTTGAGCCTACAGCCTTAATTCATAAATGAATGCGCTCCCTTCTGCTTTACAAAATAGTTTTGAGCTTTCAAGCATCAAAGGGCTTTGTCACCAAAACACCAAAAAGGCAAGCGTCACACCTGAGCAAAGGGTTTCGGTAGGGAACAGGAGTATTTTGCGATGACCCTTTCTTTAATTTATGTGCTCTAAATGGCTGACATAATTCTAAGATTTAAAATGCCAATGCATAGCGCAAGCAGCCGCGAGGCACAATCGCACTGAAACGTTAAAGTCTCTAAATCTCTCTCGCCCTTTCTTCTCTCTTTACCCTCATTTCTTCTTTGCCAATTTAATTAGCTTGAATTTTCCATTACACACAGGTTCAATCACATCAGTGAACCTGGTAGGCAACTAATTGATTTGGAGAGTGCAGCTAGCTCACTGCTGATTCTCCAGAAGATCCCAAGATTGTCTGGAGACTAAGGACAGAGTAATTTGGTCAAAAAGCTGTTTTTGTATTAGATTAGGCCAATGAATCTCATTTAGAACAAAGGGAGCCGCGGCACGAACCTCCCCTGGGTCCTATATGTGCTGGCGTTGACACATAAACCTGACAGACAGGCTGTATCGCAGCAATATGGCCGCTTCATCAGCATTAGATCCCACCCTGCCGCTAACGAAAAATAAATGTCAATTAGCACAGATGGATCTGTGAAGTGTTTTATCCCGAAAGTATCTTCAGGCCACGCTCTTCAGTGCTTCACCTTATTTCCAGACAATTTTTTCTTCAGTTCAAAGCACAACCTAGAGAGAAAGAAGTCATTTTCGATGATGTAACGGTGAGAAAATTCAGACATGTTTGTTTTAAATAAAAATAACTGTTAGGCCTTGCATATAAAATCAAAATATTTTGGAAAATTGTGTTTTGCAGGATTGCTATTAGAATATGTAAAAAATATTAGTAGAGTTTTTTTTATCAGGATCCTTAAGGATTTGCTTCTAAACTTTGGAACAATCCTGAATATGTTCCTTGACATTTATATGTAAGCATTTCAGATTGACACATGGTGCTCCAAAACACACATTATGTGCATTGTGTGAGGCAACTCAGAAAAATAACTTCTCTTCTTATTCATCAGTGATGATGACAAGCAGATTGACTGTCTGCCATCTTTGCTGAGAATTTTATCCTTAGGATTCTTGGACAGTGTCGTGCTGTAATATATTCTGCTGTAGGGGTTCATCCAGGAAGCTTGTCAGTCAC
Source organism: Paramisgurnus dabryanus (assembly GCF_030506205.2). Lineage (NCBI taxonomy): Eukaryota > Metazoa > Chordata > Actinopteri > Cypriniformes > Cobitidae > Paramisgurnus > Paramisgurnus dabryanus. The sequence continues at coordinate 20,062,083 of NC_133348.1, read as the reverse complement.
TCTCAATGTGGAACATATTTGGAACATCACAATCAGAGCAATGCAGCAACAGTCAATCACAGCCCGGCTCAAATGAACTACAGAATCTCTCTTGCATTTCACTGCTTGGATGCAGATTAAATGCAATGTTTTTGCAATATTGCTGCTCTTGAACACATAACAGCATGTATCTGGCTTACACCTGGTATTAAGATGCAATTTGGTTGATCAGATCACAAGTGGATGACGCTAAATACAGGTGTAAACGGGGTATGAAATGTTTTGAGCTCTTTCACTTTCGACCACATTCAGAGGTAGAAATTAATTCGTCCGGATTGTTTTTGTGGTGTAGATGCGCAAGTGTTGAATGTAACTCTCCATCTATATATCTAGTGTGATGTACGATGTACTGACCCTGCTGAAAAAAACAGCATCAAACCAGCATGGGAATTATGCTGGTCTATGCTGGTTTAGCTGGTGGTCACCAGCATACCAGCACCAAAACACAACATATGCTGGTATGACCAGCATGGGATGCTGGTGCTAATGCTGGTTTAGTTGGTGCTAATGCTGGTTTGGTGCTGGTTTAGCTGGTGCTAATGCTGGTGCTGATGCTGGTTTGATGCTGGTTTAGCTGGTGTTCACTAGCAAACCAGCACCAAAACACAACATATGCTGGTCTTGCTGGTATGCTGTTTTTTTCAGCAGGAGAGTGCAATGCTTTAACATCGGCCAACCCACAGTGTTCAACACGGCCTTTAGGCTTTCATTGACATAACTGAAACGCTGTTCTCTGCCTCTTTTTGATTTGCGAGTGTTTGAAAGTTGTACTAACTTTTTCATCAATTGCGCTAAAATATTAAAGAAAGCTCTTACACATACATGTACAAAACATTATGTAGCACGTTTACTAGCAACATAAGCAGCGGACCTAATATTAGTCTGCGTCAATTTAAACCCATCATTTCTCCCGCTTGCGTTTAAACGAATGCAGAAGGATTCACCCACAGACCACCCCATCAGTAATCAGGACCGAAGCGACAAAAGAGGACAAAAGAGACGGATTTGCATACGAAGTGTAGATGTGAATGTGTCTCTTTCGTCCACTTGTGATCCAATTGACCAAAACTCATCTTAAAGGACAAGTTCGGTATTTTAGACTTAAAGCCCTGTTTTCAGATTGTTTATGGTCAAATAGAATGGTTTTGACTGAAATTTCGACATTTTCGGCTGCCCTGAGAATTTTCGCGTGTTTGTGTTTCAGCTCAGACCTCTACAATGGGTTTATAGGTGCACTGGAACAATCCTTCCTAAAATGCATTAAACTTTCGTTTACAAAGACGTGAAACTCACCGAGTGGTCAGGGGTGTTCACTGATATGCTCACACAAAAATCGCTGCAAAAGATGCTTTCCAACAGCTGTTTTAGCATTCGTTGTTAACTTGTGGACCTATTTCCCCAAACGCCTCACACCCGTACATTCTTCCGCTTAGAGCTTGAATAATAAACACTCCAGCCCAGGTGGTGGCGCTAATCCGCCTTTGCCAATTGCAAGAATAGAAACAAAGTTCCCGGCGCGGAGTAATACCGTACCTCACATGACGTCTAATACAGTCAATGGAGTTGGTAAAAACTACGATAAAACCTGTTGGAATGCGTCTTTTGGAGCGATTTTTATGTGAGCATATCAGTGAACACCCCTGACCACTCGGTGAGTTTCACGTCTTTGTAAACGAAAGTTTAATGCATTTTAGGAAGGATTGTTCCAGTGCACCTATAAACCCATTGTAGAGGTCTGAGCTGAAACACAAACACGCGAAAATTCTCAGGGCAGCTGAAAATGTCGAAATTTCAGTCAAAACCATTCTATTTGACCATAAACAATCTGAAAACAGGGCTTTAAGTCTAAAATACCGAACTTGTCCTTTAATAGCAGTTATAAACAGCCCCCTGGTAATAAAATTTGGCAAAGTGATGCCTTTTCCACCCTGATTTGTTAATATTAAAGGCGGAGTGCACAATGTTTGAAAAACGCTTTGGAAAAGGAGACGGGCCGACAACCAAAACACACTTCTAGCCAATCAGCAGTAGGGGGCGTGTCTACTAACCGACATCCTTGCCGGGTTGCGTATGTCTGGGGCCGGTCTTTTAAAAGAAGGTCCAGATTCTATTGGGGTAGGGGCGTGTTTGTTTAGGTGATTTCAAATATCAACATTGGCTTTCAAACATTGTGCACTCCGCCTTTAATGTAGTTTTGAGCTGGGGGCTTTTGTAAGCCTCTAACAGTATATGTTTTTAATTCTGTAGCGATATCGAACTTAAAGGTGACATAGAATGATTGAAGGGGGTATTTATCCTTGTTCTGTGATGTGACAAGTAGACAAAAATTTTTTTGTTTGGGTCTGTAATGCCTTAGAAGCTTCCTAAAAACCTCTCGCAGATAGCTCTATTAGGGTGGGGGATTTTAAACAAGTGGTTTTGCACCTATTTGGCTCCCCCTACTGGCTTAACTTGCAATCTCATTACTGATTGGCTGACTTTGCTGCCACTCAAAAAATGTAGCCAATTATTTTAAAGTGGAGGGGCAGTTAGATGCCTGTGATGTCATAAGCATCAGTTTTTCAGATTGGGCCGTTTTCTGGCTGACATTTCTAAAAGAGGAATTTCTATGAGACTGAGATGTTTAGCATGTCTAGCACTTTTTGTATGTTCGTGAATGCGGGTAGACTACCATTATTCAACAAAGACAAGGTAAAAATGTTTTTTCATTCTCTGTCCCCTTTAATGTTTTTGAAGTCGTCAGCAGGCACACAACATGGAAAATGTCCCTGGCCTTTCCACATCCAGTGTTTATGAAATGACTGGATAGAGTTCAAACAAATTTGCATTGTGTCGAACTGCTAATATATTTACTTTGTTTTATTTATGCCCTTGTATTGCCAAACATTTATTCAAGAATAAAGAAAAAATCCTTAAGGAAACAACAAACTGGCACAGACTTTTTGGCAAAATGAGATTATTTAATATCCAGCTGGCTGGATTCAATACAATGTCATTACATTATGAAGAGTCACTTTAACACATAATAAAGCACCCAAGTGTGTAGCAAGAGTCAGCAGAAATGAAATATGGCTTGTTGATCATTTTCCATGTACTGTGAATGGTTTTGACCCTCAATTGTACAAGTTGGAGCTCATGCAAACAGAATATTGTGACTTATATAGTGTGGCTCATAATTAAAATAGCGTTGATCTCTACAGCTAACAGAGCACTATTTCTATTTATGATTTTACACATCCTTTTGTGCGTAAGTGTGTGTTAGTACATGTTAACAAAATGCAAAGGTACAAATATCAAAGTAAACAATCAATGCGCTTTATCATCTCCGACTTAAATCTCTTTTCTTGGACTACAACAAAAACACAGATTGTAGGCAACAGTTTACTTCACTGACGTGTTGCCGTGGACACGACGGTCATTATCATAATGCCGCCCGCTTCTGACTTACAGCCTTTAAGTAGTCTATGTTTTCATATTTAAAGAATGTACCACTGACTATTTAAACCATGATTTAAGCACGAGTTTTGTGCAGTGCAGAATAATGCTTGTTGTTTGTTGTTTCTTCAGTCACAGATGCAGACATGGTTTTAATGTTTTAGTGTCCTTACCTTACCAATATGTTGTGTTCTGCTCAAGCCGTGCTGTTAAAGTTGAACGATCAGCTTGGTCATCTGCTCTTCTGTATCCGATTCAGCTTGTATTGATAAGGTAGTAAAGAGGATATTAACTCCTGTCATCTGGCATTGGGAGCTAATCTTCCAAATATGGTAAGAAGCGTCACATTTCCGGGTGATGATGGAGGCATTTAGGCCAATCACAATGAACTGGTTAACTGGCCAATCAGATGACACAGCGCTTTTCAGAAAGATGAAACATGTTTCAGGGAGGCAGTGCTTAGAGGAGCAATAATGTGATTTTTGAACCATAAACATATTGTATTACAACAAATACACAAAATAACGTTGTTTTTAGCAATGCAAAGGTGCTCTAAAATCTAACATAAACATACGCTTTACTTACAAATGATAAACTAGAATGGAGATCTTTTAGGGTAATTTCTGACCAAATAAAGGCATAAGTTTCTCTTTAACTGACAAATACTTTTGGGTGATTCTTAAAAAAATCCAGATTTAGAAGGTGTCCAACATCAGATTTTTTAAAAAGAAGCCACTTTTTTCTTTTTATAAGATTAAGGTCTGAACTTACTATAACCATTATTTTTAGAGGATTTGAAAAATATTTCCTTAAGAATTATTTACATTTTTTAGATTATCATTATCAAAAATTATCATTACCGCAACATGAGATTACATTAAATATATGCATTTACAAACTAATGTTTCGGTAATGAGAACTAAAAAGTTGTCTAGGTACAATGACAAACAAAATTTCAACTTTTATCTGGAGAGAAAAAATAAGAACTGCTTACCTGGTTGCCATCTTAAGTGTCACAGTCAATTATGTCCCTTCCAACATTTTTTTTTTTTTGAAAATGTAAGTTCCTTGAGGGCTTAAATAATGATTGAAAATTGTTGTGGAGGATGAGAAAACTGGTCTTGGACACATTTATATTCCTTATTACTGTCTCTACATTTACCAATGATCACCAAATACCACATGTTTCTTTGCTGTAAATGTTGTAGCACTGAAGCTTTATATTTTTTTATTATAAATATTTCCATGTCAAAGAACCCAAATCCAGTCATGGACACGTTGCGGTAATGAAAATGTTCCCCTTAAATGTGGTAAAAACAACAAAATTGGTTTGTATGATGTCCTTTGAAATCATGTGAGAAATAGTACATGAAGAGATGTTTGTAACCGTATGCTTCTTATTCCGATACTCCTACTTTGCATTTACTTTTTTTTACCAAAATGCTTTATGACACCTCATGAGTCAAATTTCGCAAGAATCACCCTTTTGTTTACGGTGCAAGGGCTTAAAAATACCCAAGATATTTATTATCATTTGCATTATGGACAAATTCAATTAATATAAATGCACTTGTAAATGTATTTATTGTTTGAAATATATTATAATACAATATTACATATATCACATATTTCATGTTACATTTACTTGAGTGCTCCCATTATGTCATTTGGATGACAGCCAAGATAAATGTTTCGTACCTCTGGACATTCCGACCATATTTTTTACACATATATTTTAAAAACATCTCTCAGAAACGGCAGCGTGGTAGGTGATAATAGCCTGTGGGGTTGATACTGGTATCCCCTGGTAATACGTTTGCATTACAGTCTAGTAAGAATGTGCAATGGTTTGCACCTTTAGCCGCTAAAGCGCTGAGAGGAGCCCAAAAACAGGTACTGCGTCTTTTCAGAATTCTGAAGCACCCATTAATTTCTGTCTGTATGTTGCTGCCCAGGAAATGAGAAATACAAATTGCTTGTTTAAATTTTCATTCATGTCTCCGTCTTGGAGCTTTCTTCTCATGAAACTAGGGTTGTGTAATACCTGCAATTTCCTTATAGTGAGAAATGCTGACGTTATTACCCAAAGTTTGAGCAGAGTGAGTAAAAAGTTGCTACATTTTAATACTTCAAGGAATGCTAAAGTGGGAGTCAGAAGGTGAGGGAGAAAAATTCACAAGATTAGATTGAAAATGGATTAAATCTTAATCTTTAAACATTATCTAGCTTTTGTCCTGCCCATTGTTTTTTGTGGGAAGCAAAACAAAAACACCAACAAGGCAGCCATTTTGTAAACTTCACAGCACTGAAACACTTCTCATTATTTTGGAGTGACAGAATTAGATTTGAAGGGACTTGAAGAGATAAATGGAGTTAAAGAGCTGCCACATCCAAGTCGAGGTCTGTTGAACAGACATGAAAGACATTTACTGAAGTGGCTGAGGTTTCAAACGGTCAAAAATTGAAGACCTCCAGCATCTAAGGCCTGCTTTAGTTCATCTCATCTTTATAGCTTTTAAGTCTCAGTGACAATACACAAAGCACATAAATGCAAACACTTAAGGCCAAATTCAACAAATGCGAGACACATTGCGCACAGTAGTTTCAGTGTAAAAACCTGCGTCTGATTCATTTACCACCCGCAATCCAAATTATTGCTGCATTGTATTTAACTTAAGTCTGTAGTGTTATTATTTTAGTGCAAACTACTTTCTGGCAGAAGTTACTATTCGGGAAGGAGGCAGTGGGTTGAATTTCCTTTAAATCAGGTGTTAGTTTACTATGATCATGAAAGCAGTTGGTTTTGAAATGATGATCAGATGACGGAGAAGAGGATTATGCAGTGGCGGTTCTAGGGAGGGGCCAGCGGGGGCCAGTGCCCCTGTGACAACAAGCTTGGACCACCTTGTGGCCCCCCTAAATGTGAGGTGTCAAACAATTTTTTACATTTTTTTTTGCAATCGTTGTTGTTTACATCTGTTATTAGATAGTGGGAACGCAACAAAAAACAACGCGCAACAAAAAACAACGCGGAACAGAAAACAACGCAGATTATTTTCTAGAGGGACTGCTTAAAGCGGAACACAACAGAACATGCGTTTGCGGGGTTTCATAACAGTAGTAATAACAACAAAAAGACATGACAAAGTGTAAAAATTAAGGTGGTAAAATTAATATATACATTTATTCTCATCTGCAAATAATGGAAAACTGAAAAATACCAAGATAAGTGCACTTAAAGGGATAGTTCACCTTAAAATGAAAATTCTGTCATTTTCTCATCCTCATGTTGTTCTAAACTTGTATGAATTTCTTTTTTCTGATGAACCCCAAAGAAGATATTTTGAGAAATTATGGTAAGCACACAGTTGACAATGTGAAATGTCAATGTAAAATGAAAATGTAAAAATATAATAAAAATGCAATTACAGTTAATGTGACTACCACTGAATGATGTAATGCAAATGTAAAAAATAAAGTTGAAATGCAAAAACATTGTTGAATGATTATAATCATGGTATTTTGCCAGTTAATTCCTTTAGTACAGTGCAGAAAATGATATGACAAGAATAAGGTCTAAATGTAACTGGCCCCTCTAACAGTACAACTGTACAACAATCATATATCCAGAAATTGTATATAGCGTTGTGTTGTAGACATTTTAAAGAGTATGTATGTGAAGTTTTAGCTCAAAATACCATATAGATCATTTATTATAGCATGTTAAAATTGTTGACAATTTGTAGGTGTGAGCAAAAATGTGCCGTTTTCGGGTGTGTCCTTTAAAATGCAAATGAGCCGATCTCTGAACTTAATGGCAGTGCCGTGGTTGGATAGTGCAGATTAAGGTATGGTATTATCCCCTTCTGACATCACAAGGGGAGGAAAATTTCAATAACCTATTTTTTTCACTTTTGCAAAGAATGGGTTGATCTTTTTCACATTTTCTAGGTTGATAGAAGCACTGGGGACCCAGTTGTAGCACTTAAACATGGAAAAAATCAGATTGTCATGATATGTCCCTTTTAAAGGAATTCAGCCCATAATAAAAATGGTCTCATAATTTACTCACACTCACGTGGTGTTCATGTTTTTTTCCCGTCACTTGACAAAACAAGCTTATTTAATGCTTCAGGTTCATATAATGTTACATATAATGCTACAATGCTGTACTAGTCCCAAGACATACAAGAACCAATGAAATTCGAAGTGGCAGATGTGACGCCATATTGAATGTGCTTTGGTTTTTACTATGGGGTTAAAAACCTGATTTAGGAACATGAATTACAATGATGTAAAGTCCCAGCAATGTATAAAGCCTAGTTTTTTCTCTACCACTAACAAAATACCTATAAAAATAGGAATTGCACTGTTTGACTTGCACATTAACTTTCTGTAAACAGGAAGGTTTTAACGCGGCTATAGCCATTTGTTTAGATGACAGTGGCGTTTTTGAGGTCATGCAAACATGGGTTTAAAACTGCAACCCAGATTTGTCATAATAAAGGTTAGTAGTTCACATCATGTGCATGTGTTAATTCAGTCTATAGCATGTGTGATTATGCCCAAAACAACAATGGTGGCCTACAGAACTGTGTTTGTGCTGCCTACCTCATCGGAGGCGTATAGTAGTAGTGTTCCTTTGACTGTCCTGGCACACATAATACAGCATATTTAGTCGTTTTCGTGGAACCGTGTAAACACCAATCTTTGTTTTAACATCATTGTTGTATGAACATGCGCAAATGAAAAACTTTTCCTTTCAGTTTTTCACTACAACGTTGTCATGTAAACATTTAAATTTGCTCCACTTTTTCAGTGAATCAGTCACAGAGAGTGAATAGAGTACATGTACATAAACAACACTGTCAGAGGGAGCAATTCATTCTTGGTGAATCCCCATTTGTATCTGTAGAAGTTGACTAAAGGGAGAGGATATTTAAGACCTGACACGTTGACCGATGTCCGGCGCCTAAACGCTGTCATACTGCCTAAAGACAGATTAGAGCATCATGGGAGATAACCTGAAAGGCTGGTACCACAGTTGTGCCTTATCACATGTTATTGTAGCGGATACAAAACCGTTTACAAATTGGTAAGCTTTGAATAATGAAGCTCGAGTCAGACAAAGTATAAGTCCTGTTGCCTTGTCTCTCTCCTTCTCTCTGATGCGGCAACATTCTCCATTTCGAAGCTAGCCACATATTTTAATTAATTTGGCTCAGAGGGGGATAGCACATGCTGTCGGGGGTCCAATGCCCGTGGGAAACCGAGGAGCCATTGGTGGCAGAAGATGTTGCACTACACAGACTATTTAATTAAAAGACACTGGCTAAAGCCAGTGACTGTGGCATGCAGTTGAGAGGCAATGCATCATTAGCACCAAGCTCATTTTCTCGCTACAGATGACTAGAATGGGCACGAGAAGCAATTAGGCATTTTCTAACACTTATTAGGAATTAATTGCCGGTTGATTTCCATGGGTTGAATGTTAAGTGGAAGAGGGCCTTCACCAGAGGGTTTGGAGAGAGAAGGTTGTTCCAAACTTTATTGATATTGATTATTAAAGTGGTTGATTGGACGGTAATTGCTGAAACCTGTTTGACACTGAACGTTGTAATTACAGAATGAAATATGATTATGTTTTTTGGGCTTAGATGTGTGACAGACTTGAGCAGCGCATACTTATTGTTTTACCAATGACAAAAGGCTAAATGTAGCATAAAAGAGCAAAGCGATTGAATCATATTGTTTCCATTTGGGTTGCGTGAGCTGTAAAATGATAAGAGGTGCAATTCAGTAAAAGCAGGTGCCAAATGCAGATAGCATAGTCGGATGATATCAAACCCAAATGAGAAATGTGTTGACCCTGATGTAAATCATGACTTCAAACGAATCAAATCATGTCCAATTATGTTGCTTCAAAAAGCAGATTTTTGCAAAATTTTTTTGCTGTTGATAGCCTATAATCTGTTATTTAAATTACCCTCCACTCCTGTCCTCATTTACATAAAATTGTGTCTAATTCTCAACGGGGAGAATCACAGACGTGCTGTTATTCAGAACAACAGCACTTGTGCTTGTGTGATATTGCTAAATTAATTTGAAACTTAATAGAGTGCTGCAGGGATGACATACAGACTGTGCAAAAGTCTAAGACAACCACCACCAGACTTGTTGTTTTAGAAGTTTTAATGTCCATTCATATTTATTTTTCAATCTATTTTATTAAAAAAGAACAAAAAATGCAGGAAATATGTACAAAACAATAAAAGTATATACATTTTCAGGACTAAATGTCTTCTTTAGGCATTGTCAGTGTTTAGTGTGACCTCTCTCTTGGCACTAAACACATCTTGAGCATTTTTGAGCAGAATGAAGTAAAAAGACTAATTTATTTCAAATTAAAATTTAGGATTTTATTTCATTTAGGTTTAAGAGATCCTGTAGTTTCCTGATATTGCTCAAGTGAAAGATTAATTTACCCTAAAAACTTGACAGATCAGTTTACATTTTTATAAAACTTTTTATATACACATTTCCTGTATTTTCTGGATGTATTCTATTAAAGAGACTGACAAATAGTTACATATGATCACTATAAAATTGCAAAATCAACTAATCTAATTGTGGCATGGTGGCCTAAGACTTTTGCACAGTACTGTACTTTGCTAAACCGGAAGTTAGCGGGAGACTGGTTCTCTTGCAAAAAGGCCATTAATTTTTCCTATAGAGTTTTGGAATATCGCAAAAACGAAGCTCTGTGTTTAACAAAAGTTTATACACTTACACGTTTTGTACAACATGTTACAGATGAACACAACCTTGGCTTTTTTAGTAAACACATTTAAACTTCAAAATTCATAAAATGTGTATTAATCTGTGAAGATTAACTGTGATTAAAAAAAATTAAAAAGTGATTATTATTTGCGATAATCCAAAAGTTTTTGTGAAAAATAAATACATCGAAACCAGTATCCTGCTACCAGTATAGTCAACAAAATTACATCATCCCTGTGGTCAGTAGCTTAACGAGCCAACACCGGGCCCTAAGCAGGATTATCAAGGCGGGCCTTTTACTACAGCACGTGATGACGCAATGTCCACAAGCAGGCTACAATGAATGGGACAGGACAGGATCATAGAGACATGAGATGACTAAAATCAGAAATAGCCTATACGCGCACCACAACAAAAACATAACATCGGTGACAGCGCACCATAACATATGAAAAAACACTGCTGGTGACAGCGCACTATAACATTTTGTTACTCACTGCTATGACTACACACACACACACATACACACCTAGGTCTAAATACATAAAAAAGATGCTCACTTACATTATAGGCTATAGCGTTACATTATAACCACATTATAATTTGTAGAGGCATTTTCCGGGCTTCAGTTCTGGATGGCATGATGCACACAGCAGCTCTAAACTTCAGACAAAACACAGCTCAATCATTACATACGCAGGATCGATCCATACCGTTTAAAATCATTTGTTTTTCTTACTGCTGTGCTTTGCCTTAGGTGTCTGGTGTAGTGTTTGGGTATTTAAAGCGTTATCGTTTCTTGTTTGTGCTAAGAAACCAAAAGATACAAACCAGCCGATTTCAAACGTGCACAGAAACTCTGGGCTTTGATTGGTTGGGCTCTATCGCTAGCGGTGATTTCATTGGGCGATGGCTTGTTCGACTTCATGTGCCGCAAGAATTGACAGCCGGGTTACCTCAAACTACCGCGAGAGTGGAGGAGTTTGCTTTTAAATCGCTCTCGTGGAACTTTGACGTCATCCGGCTGCCTATTGAAAACCCATGAGAAAGCCTGGGAACAGCGGATAGCAACGAATATATGATAGGGCCCGCCGACTGTCAATCAAATTCTTCCAGTCGGGTGGGCCCCTGATTGGTCCGGGCCCGTAAGCAACGCTTACCCTGCTTACCGATAGTTACGCCCCTGCCTGTGGTACACTATTGCTACATTTTATCCAGAGGAAATGGAAAGGAGATGCAATGCATTGGTCTACTTTTGTTGGATTATATTTTTTGTTGTTGTTTATAGCCATTTGATCCATAAAGTCTCTTTTAGTTAGTTTGAAAAAAATATCTAACCTTTGACCTTAAGCCAGAGAAAAAACATAGTTTGCACCTGAAAAGTGCAGCCTTCGGAGGATGCATTCCAAGGAAGGAAAGCATCAGTACATAGATATCTTCATCTAAACCATTTGTGAATGCTGCATAGATGTGTCTCTCTGTAATCCCACAATTTTATGTGTGTGCATCCACAGGTATAGGGATTGGTGGGGCAGGGTTGAGCTTGTAGACTTAAAATGGTGTCTCATAAAGTAGTCAGAAGATGATTTCTGAATATTTGTTTTTATTCTCACTTTTAATAACTTTCGATTGCATTTCTGCTGAGAAATTAATATTGTAGTTTTTAAATATTTTAATGGTTGTCACCAAAGTGCTCTTTGTTATACAGTTTATCAAGGCAACAAGAAGTCTAAGATTTTAGATGCATCTGCAGAGCTGCATGACCGGTTGTTTCTGTGTGTGCCCTCCTGTTAAGTTTAAATGTATTTTAAGCAACTGTTAAGTATATGTATCAGATAAAACCTTTAATTATATACTACTTAAAGTCTGGTATAATCCAGTGTTATTACATGAGCAAGAACAAAGGAATATAAAACCTATGCATAAACAGTGTTGCCATGCAACCTGGAGTTGTGATACCAAACTGCAGTACATTTTAAATCGCAGTCATGGTTAACCTTTAAAACTCCACAGACTCTGCCGGTTCTTCCTGGTGCGGGAGACTCATTTCCCAGCGCACAACAGGTAAACACCTGCAGTTTGCGTGAACACCCAGAGCACTGTGTGGATCTATCCGGGAGTTCTTTAGCCTTAAAGACTGTTTTCGGGCTGTGAGATCTTAGCCCTCAAATGCTCCTTGGCTAAATGGAGCTTCACCTGGATGAGGAGGAAAGAAAGTGAAAGGGACGTGTTTACTTGCCCGCTCAGCCAATGGGAATCCAGCCTGGCAATTTAAAGAAGTAAATGGTATTATTTTCTTCCCAGGCAATCAAAACACTATCTCCGTGAAAAATGGCAAGGGCTCTTGCAACATGATTGCTCGACTTTTTCTGGGTTGGGGGTGGGAACCAGGGGCTAGTGCTGGGTAATTCTCAAAGACTGCACCAATCCCGACAACATCTATCATGCGTCTGGCAGTAAGGAGATACTTCAGATTAGAGGAGAGGAAACAGTGGCTGGCTGCTTCCTCTGTGTGAAATGCGATACAAAGGGGGCGCAGACGGTCCCTTGCACTTTCTAATTGAAAAAGATTTTGGGACTAAATCAAAGAAGTTTTCATAGAAACCTGTGGTCGTTTCTCTCTAATGAAAAGGAAATGGATCCACTGTGGCTTATTAAAGAAAACCCATCTATAAACTTTGAAAACTTTCCTTCATTGCAACTTATGTGATCGGATAGCTAATTCTTTTTCTCACAAGGGAATCCAAAGGCATTTTTTTGTGTGAAACCAAATCACCAAAATAATCAGTCAGTACATTAAGATGAAGATGATCTTTTTTATTAAAGGTGCCCTTCCTCTGGCGTTTTTATTGTTTTAGACTGTTGTCTGAGGTCCACTCATGATGTTGCATGGTTTTTACATCCAAAAACATCAAATCCATCTTCTGAACATCCAAACATGTAGCAACTGTTATGATTCCCTCGTTTAATAGGAATGATGTCTCTCGACGAAAACCAATGGCCCGAATACGGTACGGTTAACGTTTAGCCATCCTTGCTGTAACTTGTTATGAAAACTAACTCAACTACACGTAATATGTGGGCGCGGTCTCAAGTTGAAGAGCTCATGAATATTAATGACCTCGATCAGTTCCACGTCACACTGATAAGCTTTTCAAACTGACCTGATTTCTCCGCTTCTTTCTTTTCAGTGGCTAGAGCTGACAGAGGAGGTGGAAGTTAATTTTCACATTCACGACACAACACAAACACATATGGACCTAACACATATAAAAAAATACAAGTAAAAACGGTTTTATGTGGAAGGGCCTCTTTAAAAACACACAGCTAAAAACTAAAAGCCAATTAAGCTACGTACCCTTACAAATTGGTGTTTCATGCTAATTTTCAAACAGATAAACAATTTAGCAAAAGCCATACCCTGTTTGTTTTGGGTGTAATTTCTTGTTTTCACTTGTGTATCTTATAACCAGACTGTTCCCTAAGGTCTTTATTTTCCTCAAAGCCAAGAAAAATCGTCTTTGTCCCGGGATCATTTGCTCAACGCAAGCTGATTAAAGCATGTGCAACGAAGTCCTCCATTACACAAGAGTCGAAAATAAACACCTCTACTTTTCACACACTACGATGATGAAGAGGGAGCTGTTAAACCCAATCAAAGCCGAGATTACACTTTCTCGCCTCCACGCGCTCGGCGAGCTTTTTCGTAGGCAAATACGTCCCAAATTCAAACACTTACAAAACATTAACAAGTGCAGCTGTGCCTTTAAAGATAGCAACAAACATCTCCTTTTTCCGCTCTGCGGAGTCTTATTCAGAGTAATTATGTAGTGTTTTGACAGAGCAGGAAGACAGCAAAGTGTCTTATTTTCTGAAATGAAAGTACACAAGCGGGGAGAATGGCTGAAGCGTTAGTTTCTGTTAGTGAGAGCAGATGTTGTATCTTTGAATAGCGGGCGACTGGTGGGAAGCGTAGTGAGATGAGCTGCGTTTCCTCCAACTTGCTGAGATGAATTCCCCGTAATTGAGGACGGGGCGACAGCTCTTCTCCACTCGCAGTGCTCATCAGACTCTGGAACCGAGTCTATACAAACCCAGAAATATTATGTAAGCCTGCAATACAGAGCAAGAGGCTGCATGGCAGAATCTTCAGATGTCATATACAGTTATTGGCCATATATATATTCATATGATAATAAGTAGCAACAGTGACTGCCATATGCATTTTAACCAACATTTCCAAAGGAATTATTTTAAATAATGGCAGTTTATTTTCAATTTTCTTGTCTGGATGAGGCATGACAATGATAAGGAATAGATGAGGAATGACCAGTGTTGGGAACGTTACTTTAAAAAAGTAATTACTTACTAGTTACTTCTCACAAATAGAAACTGAGTTAATAACTGCATTACATCATTATAAAAGAAACTAATTACCAGGGAAAGTAACTATTGTGTTACTTAAAAAATTCTCATATTTAAAATAGCTTGGATGCCCCCAATATAAAATATGTTAAATTAATGAAATGGACAATAAAGAGAAACCACTATTTTTGTGGCAGCATGTGACTTTTTTGAAAATAGGCTTATTTCCCAGCTCCCCTATAGTCCCCTTAGTAACTTTCAATAGCTGTGGACTATTTTCGGACACTGCGTAATATCATTGTAATATAATCCAATAGCAAAATTATCGAAACTCTTTGGTCATTTTTGAGCGCGATGATAAAGGTCTAATCAGATTCAATGAATTTTGCTAAGCTATGCTAAAAGTGGTACCGCCAAACCCGGAGATAGTCTGATTGGATTCCAAAACGGTAAAACTCAATTGGGACTCTAGGGGAGCCCTATAATAGTTTATTCTGTGTATTAATTTTCTTCTTAAATTAACATTTATGTAGTTTTCTTTACAAAATGTCCTCTGGTCTTGTCTTAGTCTTACATAGCCAAAACTTTAGATTGACGATGGAAATTCTGGATGCCATAGCAGCTTACATTGGCCAAAGACCACCCACGAGGCTGTCAAATGATATAGAAAGCAACCAATCACACCTTGTTTCCTCATTAAAGAATTCAACAAAAAACTTTGCAGGACCTCGGCCTCCAGGACCGACATTCACCACCCCTGCATTAGTCGTTCAGCCAACGTCTGAGGCCTAGACTAGTCTTGTCTCATCTTGCCGTCTCTTATCTTGTCTCTGTCTTGGTCTTTCTAGCATTGGCCAGCGGTCATTTTTGTTTCAGGCCTGTCAGAAGAAAAGTGAAAGCATTGAGATTCTAGCACATCTGCTTGATGGGTTTATTTACTGGAAGCAGAGACTGAAGCAGAACACTGAAGGAAAGGAAATCCACTGCATTAGAAGCAAGTGACAAAAAAATTGTATGTACTGTAGACAATTTAGGGAAATAGTGGTGATACATTTTTTTAAAGTACAGTGTTAATTGTTTATCTGATTTGTCATAATTAGCACTGTCAATTGACTAATGTTGTGTTTTACTGTTTTGGAATCCATTCAGCCAATCTCCAGGTCTAGTGGTACCACTTTTAGCATAGCTTAGCCAATCTCCAGGTCTGGTGGTACCACTTTTAGCATAGCTTAGCACAATTCATTGAATCTGATTAGACCAGGGGTGTCAAACTCAATTTCATCCCGGGCCACATCAGCATTACGGTTAATCTCAAAGGGCCGGTTGTATTTGAACGACTGTATGAATGTATCAACTCTTTTATTACTGTACTGTACATTGCATAATTTTCCCTGCATTTGCTTACTATTGGTTTTGTTAATAACTCAATTAATACCTAGCATTGAAAGTAGAAGCCCAGGCAAATAATCACAAAGTGTATAGAGTACAACTATTCTACAGATTATTTTTTAAATAATTGTGGTGACAAAAACACATGTTGTATGTGAGTACAGTACACTCAAAATGTTCTGTTATCCTTCATTGTGCAGGTCAGAAAATGAGAGGCATTTTAGATACTAATAAACAGTTTTACAATCTCCACCACAAAATTATGCATTTATTAAACACATCTACCCTCGCTTGTCATTTCTAGCCATCTTTACAAAAAAGCTGTGATTTTTTTTACCTAACTTTGAGTGTCTGATTGACTGACGTCTCATGAGTTCAGTGTTGTAGGCTACAGATCAAAAGTTTCAATCGTTTATTAAAAGTAATCGGTTCAGATGAGTCATTAGTTCGCGTATTTAGCGGGAATAGACGCGTAATAAACTAATCCCAGCTGGACATCGCGAAACATTTCTGTACACGAGACGGAAAACATTTTCTCGCTGGATCCGCGTGAGTGGGCGCGAGAGAGGGAGAAAAAGAACGAGCAGATACTGTCCGTTTCCATATGCAGAGGTCGCATAAGCAGCGTCATCAAGCCTGGTTTATTTAAGTTAACTGACCATTACATTCGCAAGTCATACGCATATTACAACTATTTACTATAAACAAAGAATAATATTAAACTTTATAATTCTTAATATTCTTAAACAAGGCACTCTTGAAGACGTATGCAGCCTGGAAATGCAACCTCCGGAGGCTGCAGCGTTCGCATTCAGACACGCCCACTCTAGTAGTGCGCGCGTGCGGCGCACTGCTTGTTCTTTCTCATGCAATCATAAACATTATCACTATAATTACATTACAAAATACTTTGGCGGGACAAAACTTTGTTTTGGTGGCTGCTAAAAAATCTATATAGGAAATAACCTGCAAAAATAAAACTTATAAAAACAATAAAATAATCTGTAAACTCTCGCGGGCCACATAATTAACATAATTTGTAAACTCTCGTGGGCCAGATGAAATGAGGGGGCGGCCGGATTTGGCCCGCGGGCCTTGAGTTTGACACCCTTGGATTAGACCCTTAGCATCGCGCTCAAAAATGACCAAATAGTCTTGATATGTTTCGTATTTAAAACGTGACTCTTCTGTAGTTACATCGTGTACTAAGACCGACGGAAAATGTAAAGTTGCAGTTTTATAGGGGACTATTTTTGGGCACTGCGTAATATCATTTTAATATCATCCAATAGCAACATTTTCTAAACTCTGGTCATTTTTGAGGGCGATGCTAATGGTCTAATCAGATTCAATAGATTATGCTAAACTATGCTAAAAGTGGTACCGCCAAACCCTGAGATCGGCTAAATGGATTCCAAAACGGTAAAACTCATTTGTTTAACTTAACTAATGGTGTGTGCGCACACCAAAAGTGTATTTACGTGAAAAGATTACATACAAAAGTAATGAAAAATGTGAATGATGCAAACTGGGTGACGTGATTGCTGCAAACGTGCGTTAGGTACCTCAACAAGTAAAAAAAAACAAAAAAATGGAGCGTCTATTTCTATGTGGAAATAGTGTCCCTTGTTGCCAAACACAATTTCTACTCAAAGGTAAAATTTGCATGACTTGTTGTCGCACAAGCTAATCAGCAAAGAGCTTATTGACATGTCCAGTTGTATCAGAAAACGGAAGACAGCATTGTTTTCTTTCACACGTAACGTGATGTGCATATTCGCTTCGCTTTTGGTGTGAACACACCATACATTCTTTATTAAGTTTCATGATCTGTGGTTTACTTAATCGAATTACTACTAATACGCTAATGACTGGCAGTTGAAAAGTAGTTGCAAAGTTACTTATAGTAAATAAAATGTCTATAATGGAGATTCGAAATAAAATGTTATTTGTTTGTTTTGTTTGTTGGTTAGTATTTAGTTTTATTATCATGCCAGTTTTATTACACCAAATGCAGGCAATCTCAACCCTGTTTCTAATCTTCATTAAATAAGCATACTTGACTGAGGCGTTCAAGTATGAAGTTATCCCACACATACTTTGAAAAGTAAATTCAAGTAACATGCATACTGAAGGCTCTCCTTGGTTGCCCTTGTCAAAACCAAGCAGAAGTTATCATAGTCTATGAAGGTTGATAGTCAAAGGACTGTTGTTCTTTGTGGGATTTTGTAGCAGTAGACGGCAAAAGTTCAGAATCAGAACATTATATAATAAAAGTTACAGTTAAAAGTGCATGCAGTGTTATACCTTAAAAAGTGTTGTTTTTAATATAACATTAGCATTGAACCCTAAACCTGATTTATTATACATGGGGCTGGGCTGCCGTGTAGGGGCTGGAATGTTGAGATCATGTAACCGGCTGAATTGAACCGATTTTATCTCGCAAAATAATATTTGCTATAAATTCAGCTTCAGGGTTAATGTCTCCAGTATTAAATAATTAATAGTGCTAATAATTTTGATGAAAACAGCTAAGCTTCTTTTTATGAGACCCTTGAGAGATCTGGCCGTAGAAATCCAATCGAATGCAAGAATATTTCAGTCCTGTTTTCTCTCCTTTTTTCTTAACATCTTTTTAAAAAGTCTTTTAGTCTTATCTTAGCCTTGGTACCCATGGGATCTATGGGTGATTTGTAAATATATCCTTCATGTTGAAGGATAGAGAACTTCAATTGCAGCATGCAGGCAAATGTAAGGCTGACTGGTCTGCAGAGACCCACAGAAACTCACAAGAAAATCCCTGCAAGTGATTCTAAGCAATCTGCTCGGCTTTTTGTACAGAGGATGATTCGCAATGTCAGTATAAATTATTCAGGAGCCTCATAAGGAGAGAGTGTATTCCAAATAAAAGTACAAATGGTAATTTGCGGCGATACAAATAGTCCATCCTGCGCTCCGAACCGCAAATGCGATTTGAATAATCTTTGCAGTTAATAAAATCTTTTAGAGTATTGTTGTTTCGAGCTGGTTTGATTGCAGGCCCTCTCATTAATTTAGGCTGATTAATGAAGAAGCCTTTTGGCTGTAAAGGTGTTGTGGGGGAATTGTGTGTTTGCTTTCAGGATGCTGTAAAGCAAGAGCCATTTAATTAAATATTGAGCACGCTCAAATAGATATCTTTGTTAGCGACCCAAACTGAAACCGATGCTAATTAAAATTTCAGCTCTGTCTTGGGAGCCGACACTCTCCCCTCTAATGCGTATCCCACAATGCAGTGCGGCATCCCTACTAGCGCATCAGTCCTGCCAGATAAATTGCGTCAGCCACAGTCACTTTAGCATTATTCTGAGTAATTACTTTCCTCTGGATGACACTGAAAGTTTATTTTTCACATTGAGAAGGGAGCATTATGGCTTAGCGAATCTTTATGTCATCTAGAAAATAAAATACGCATCACATGAAAGGTTTAACCTATTTGTCATGCTTCATAGATTAATAACCGCATAAAATTATATGAATTGACACACATTGCGAGATTTGATAAAACTTAAAAGTGTAAAAAAGCTCTGAGGCATTTTTAGGTTTAAGATATTTTGTTGTCTTGTATGTTGAACGTATTGTCTGTAGTAGTTACCTTAAACACGCAAACATGCATGCACTTCCACAGGCTCAACTGTGAGGAATGAAGATGTCTCGGGACAAAGCTCCAGAATATGATGCTTGGATGAAAGGGAGAAGCAAAAAAATGGCATTTTATTTTTGTCTCCAGGGAGGCAAAGTGACAATCGTTGTCGGGCTGAAAAAATAATGAGTCGAGAATGGAATGTTTTTTTTTTCTGTGTGAGAGCGGGAATGAGGGAATTGCGCAACAAGAGAAGAGGAACGAGGGATAAGCATGACATCGTATAGTTCAGTGACAGCCTATGAAATGCTAGAAACCCAGAAGTTGCTGTCTGCCTCTGCCCTCTTCTCTCTATCTGTTTATAATATAAGTGCTGATACTCTGGAGAGCAGAAGTCATCTTGAGTCCATGCAGGGCTGGAAAATAACTGGTGTTGGTTTAAAACCTCTAGAGGTGTGAGATCCTCTTTGGCAAGTGGATTCTAACCTCCTGGTTACTCAGTGTGGGTTTTATCTGGATATATAGGAGAGACCTTTGGAAAGCAGATGATCTAATAAACTTAAAATCCAATCGACATAATCAACATATGTCAGATATGCAAATGCACCTTGCTTTGTGACCCTGCCTGTGAAAAGTGTTTTCTACATAAAATCATCCTACATATAAATAAAATTCTGTGAAAGTATATCTTTAATGTTGAGTAAGATCATGTCAAAGATTGAAAATAAAGTAATATCCAATTTTGAAGCTTCAAATCTCATAATTAGATTACAACTTTAGTCTGAACTTCGGGCAGGGTCGCATAATTACAGCATATACTAAACCTGGCCTACACCTGGCATTGCATTAGCAGAGCAAAGGCCACTGGACACACAGGGTGCATCCCAATTCTGGGGCAGTTGCCCTCCAAGGTTGTATTTAAAGGCAAATGACATCACTAGGTCGCGACGAAGGCTGTCCCAATTCGAAGGCTCCTTTACATGCAAGCCTCCAAATGAGGCCTTTTTTCCCCTGAAACCAAGAATCTGTCCTTGGCTATCACAAGATTCAATGCGCGCCTGTGAAGTCTTGGTATTTTGAAATAAACATTCAAAAACTGAAGTTAAATAAAAGTGTATATTTTGCAAATGAAAGGTCCTTGTCACTGTTTTATTATTATAAACGATGTTTTTGTGATTTGAAATCTAAGGTTGGTGAATTTACATACTGTTGGATAGTTTAATCTACATCAATGTGTTATATTTTCTAAAATGAAATAATAATAATAATAAATATATGTATAAATAAATATCTGCCTCCATATTTATTTTTTAAAGTCTGATAGGTCTTAGCTGTTGTGTCCCGCTGACAAGTGTAGTGGGCGGGAACAGCAAGTGACGCAACTACCCCGTAGGCTACACTGTCTCGTTTCAGTTTGTTTTTTGGCTTTTAGAGGCTGCCGCCTTCAAATATCAAGCCTTGCCTTCAAAGGCCGCAGCCTTAAGAGGATCCAGACCCTAAATTGGGATGCAACCACAGACTGCTAAAACATGTAACATGAATGCACTGTAAAGCCCTTTTCACACAGACATTCCGGAAAATACACGGGAAAGGCATCCTGGGTTTTTCCAGAATCCTTCAATTTTTTTGTTCATTCACACTGCCATGATTAGCCGGCATCTATGGTCCAGGAAAGACACGTGACCTGTTGAAAGTCCCGCCCTCTCTTCTACGCAGCATCTGAAGTTTGCAAATTATTTATTATTTCTCTCTCTCCAGAAACCACTCATTTTTGTTTATGATAAGAGTATAAAGGAGCGTGTGACGCGCCGTTCTAATGCTGGTGAATGATTTCAGCTTCAGAGTGGATATTTGACGAGCTCCCTAATCTCTGCTTTAAAACAGTTTTCAGACATTTCTCATCGCGATTGTTTATATGCATTTAAACCCTGCATTTTGAGAAACTGAACGATATATCTTGTTGAGATGACGCGCGAGTATTTTCGTTTATTATAGCTCAAATGAGCACGTGACGCAATATTCTTTTATGCTGCTGAATGATCTCCGTTTCAACGCAGTAAGTAACGAGCTAACTTACCTGATATCTGCTTCAGTTCAGTTTGCGGACATTTCTCGTCGTGAATGTTGTACATCCCTCATTTTAAAGAGTTGAACTAACTTCATGATGCCATGACACCCGCGTCCTCACTACGGCACGTGTGTCATTGTTTATGAGTTTCATTTATCATTTCCTGATAACTGCTTCAATCTAGTTTGCAACATTTTTTGTGGTGAATGTTTATATTCATGTTATCTCTCATTTTAAAGAGCTGAACCATAACTTTTGTTGTGATGACGCGCGTCCTCACTACGACGACTTCATGTTCACACAGAGGGTTTTCCGTGTATCTGACTAGGTCCTCTTTCCGGCAATGATCCCAGAAGACTGTGGGGGCCATTTTAGTACAGTGAACTCATTGTCATGTTCAAGAAACCAATTTGAAATGATTCAAGCTTTGTGACATGGTGCATTATCCTGCTGGAAGTAGCCATCAGAGGATGGGTACATGGTGGTCATAAAGGGATGGACATGGTCAAAAACAATGCTCAGGTAGGCCGTGGCATTTAAACGATTGCCAAATTGGCACTAAGGGGCATAAAGTGGGTTGTAACGAGTGGTTATTTCAGTCAAAGTTGTGCGTTTGTCAGCTTGAATCAATCGGCCCATTCTCCACTGACCTTTAGCATCAACAAGGCATTTTCGCCCACAGGACTGCCGCTTACTGGATGTTTTTCCCTTTTCACACCATTCTTTGTAAACCCTAGAAATGGTTGTGTGTGAAAATTCCAGTAACTGAGCAAATTGTGAAATACTCAGACCGGCCCGTCTGGCACCAACAACCATGCCATCCTCAAAATTGCTTAAATCACATTTCTTTCCCATTCTGAAATTCAGTTTGGAGTTCAGGAGATTGGATTGACCAGGACCACAAACCTAAATGCATTGAAGCAACTGCCATGTAATTGATTAGATAATTGCATTAATGAGAAATTGAACAGGTGTTCCTATTCACACAAGTGTCCTAGCAGAATAACCACAGGTGTCGTCCAAATAAATTAGGTAGACTTTATATAAAACACCTCTAAATTTCTTACGCATTCTGCGATTGACCGCTAATGGAAGCTAGTTTTTTTCCATTTGTAAAGTTTAAAATTGAGATATTTTTGGTACAGAATCGCATTGTTTTCCCTCAGAAGGCCTTTAATAAAGGATTGCTTTTGTGAAGGATGAATGCACTTTTTTGGGCTTGAAAGTCATGAACCCTGTTTTCTAGTTATAAAGCTTGAAAGAGCAAGGACATTTTCTAAAATAAATAAAATTGTGTTTGTCTAAACGATGATGGACATGTGTATCTCGGATGGCTCGAGTGTGAGTAAATCATGGGGTTATTTTCATTTTTTCTCAACCATCCCTTTAATTCTATATTCTCGGCAGCCACCATTTCAAATCAGACTTCATTGTTTAAAGCACATGGCAAATCAATTGCCCCAACATCAAATATAAAACATGCTAATGCATGCACGACAAAGCTTTGGTAATAGACCCTAAACTGCCTCCATTTCTATAACCTTAATGCATTATACCAACTCTGTAAAAGGCCACTTGAGAACACCTCCTCATTCCATATGCAATAGGCGCCGGGGAAACAGATCCTAGATTAATGGCACTTAGGCGTTTGCATAAATTCTTTATTAAGCTTGAGTGCTTCGATTTATACTGTGCCTAGAATAGTCAGTTTATTCATGTTCCACCAGCCAGAGTCACACCTGGACCCATGGCTCGTCTTAAACTCAGGTGCTGAAGTTCTGCTCTCTCAGAACGGCCTCATTAATTCGGCACGTAAGAGAAGTCACAAGCAGAAACCTCAGAGTGAAGGGCAGCGTTTGCCCTCAGCAGCCAGCACTGCTAAAGACTTGGGCTGAAACAAAGAACAGGGAAGAACCAAGGCGGCTTTTCTCCAAATGCCATTCAAGTCTTCACCTTCAAATAAAGTAGAGGTCATTAGTAGAGAATTATCTCATTAACAGCCCGGCTCCTCTGCTCTCGTGGGACCAGTTTCAGTAGAGGCCAGGCCTGATATATGGATGAAGTTTTAATGTGCTCTATAAAAACTAAAGGGCCTAGCTAAAAACGGCACTGTAAAACTCGGGCCATGACAATACCGCCTTGGCTTCGCAGATAAAAGGCTTTGGCGGGCACTTGGAGCTGATTTAGGATTTGTTTCTTGTATCTAAATCAAGATGAATCATTTTGGACAAAAGCTCAGGACTTTCTCACAAAACAGTTAGTAAAGTTGATTGCCGCTTTCTTGTAGTGTTGAGCGGCTGTTGGAGGGAGGGATGTTAACTTCTTCACGTTGACTCAGGATTCAGTGTCAGTAAAGAATAAACACGAGCTGAAAAGAAGCTTAATGAATATTCTGTGAGGAAGACAATCTGTGCCTGTGAGTAAGGGCGCACTCACACTATCCAAACCAAACCATGACCCAGCGTGAGTCCCCCCTTACTTCTGCCCCAGAAGCATGCACTCACACTGTACTTTTATTGATCCGAGCCTGGGCACGCTTTCTTCATTATTTTGAACAAATCAGGAAGTAAAGCAGTCTCTTAAAACCAGTGGCGGCCAGTGACTTCTTTTTGAGCAGCGACGAGCCGCCACTGCTTAAAACTGGAACCCATCGTAATGTCAAGTCTGTGTTTTTTATTCAGAGACGTTTGGTTCGCGATGACACACAGCCCTCTCACATGCCATATTGCTTAGTCGGTCTGTTGCATGTGCAGCTCAGACATTCACGTAACCCTACTGCACGCATCAAAAGTTATTTTTTATGAAGGCAGACATCTTTTTGATTGACATCTCTCTTTTTGAATTGCACTCTAGCGTGATTTGTGATCGGGTGATTTGCTGGCCAGGGTGCGATTAACCAAACCCAAGCTTTGGGGTCAAACTCGCCTGGTTTGGTTTGGATAGTGTGAGTGCACCCTAAGGCTTGCTCAGAACCTTATTAGACAATTCAATTTAGTAGCTGTGTTGTAGAAGTTAAAGATATATGTTAAGATATGTCAGTGCAAGATGTTTTTTTAAATTGAGCAAGTTTAAACATGCATTTTAGTCTGGGGCTATGCCATACTCCAACACAGTCTCACGGCAAGTCGTGTTATAGTAACGAAAATTTTTGATTAATTTATTCGTGTTTGATGACACGAATTTCCGCTGTTTTTCGTGTCTCTGGAGACGAATGTCTTTTTCGTCCTTCCCAGCACGAATTTCTATCAATGGCTGTTCGTGTCATTTTATATTTTGTTTTCTCATCGTTCTTTCCTTTTTTTAAATCATTGTCGCTTGGGGTTAGGGTTAGATACGGGGTTTGCATTAGAATGTAATTTTTTGCATTGATTTCTACATGTTTTCTACATTTTTCGTCCGCTTTTAAAACTATTCTCGCCTGGAGTTGGGGTTAGAGTTGGGATTTGGGTTAGGAAGTCGCAAAAAGTGATTCTAACCCTAACCCCAAGCGACAATGGTCAAAAAATAGAAAAGAACGATGAGAAAACAAAATATAAAATGACACGATAAAGAAAGTGGTGTCACAGACTTGTTTAATTGTGTCATTAATGCATTTTGTACAACAACTGCATTATCCTATCGAATTAGCCAATTGATTGATTTTAATGTTCAGTAATGATAAAAAAATGTTGTAGATAAAATTATTAGAGTAACGCATAATTTTTTCACATTTTACCTCATATGTGAACATGTGTGATTCCGCGCACCCGTTGACTCTGGCAAACTTTTAGAAATCTACTAATATAACGTCGAGATGGTCACATATTAAACCATAAATTTGCTACACAGAGGAGGTTAACTACACATTACCTTACTGGGGTTTGGAAATGTTGTGAGCCTTTCTTACACAGGTTTGAATTCCTCAGATACTATAGCAAAATACAGCAGCAACAGCAAAGAGCCTGTGAGAGCGCTCAGACGCTAATAACGTCTGTGACTGCACTGTCTGCAGCGCCTACCGTAATGTAACACGATCAAAACACTATCAAAATGGCGAAAATCTCCGAAAAGTGACAAGGATGCAGCACAGAATTGATAATATTTTGCATATTACACAGACTAAAAGTCAAATAACAGATTAATAAACGCTTTTTTGATTTTGAGGTTGCATGCAACCATTTTGCTAAAAAAAAAACAAGGGGGCACATGCCCGCTCAGTTTAAATGGGCATGACGCCTCTGCTCAGCCAATGGCCCCAAAGATATATGCACATAAATGAATCATTAGCAACTGTTTCTATGGGCTACAAAGTCACCTGCCATATTGAAATGGTCAAAGCTGGGAAGTGAACACTCGAAAGTTATGGGCTGTTGTGTAGACCCAAATGATTGTTATTGCTAAACTAACACAAAACAACATGACAAAGGCATTAGCTAACACAACTTACCATGAAGTTACTATGGTTGTACCTCAGTCAAACCTGAAATATTGAGTTCATACATATACCTGTAAAAACTCACCTGTAATTCTGCAGAAATTTCAATCTCAAGCGTTTTTACAATTAGAGGCTGCGCAATGTTGTGTACAGCAGCTTGGAAAATTTATAGATTTTTACTATGAGTGACAGAGAGGTCAACATTTTAGTTGTTTTCACGATGGCAGACATGTTAATGTGTCTTTTTTTGCCCATTTTGCCTTTATTTGATAGACAGTAATTAGATAGATGACAGGAAAGTACAGGGTTGAGAGAGGGGTATGGGGTCAGCAATAGGACCTTGAGCCGGGATTCAAACTCGGGTTGCCAGAACTCGTCTGCACCATATGTCGGAGCACTGTCCACTACACCATTGGCTCTGACATGTTAACGTGTCTTGATTGATCAAATGTGGGATCTATGTACAGTATACATATCTATGCTACCAGTCGCCATCCGAGTAATTAATAATTATCCAATAATCAATAAGCTTGAGCTTTTGCACTAATATGTGCTTGTTTTGTTTCAGTAATTCTACATACATCCAAAATAATTGATTATAATGAATCGTTTTCTCTCGTACACCTACCCCTACTGAAAAACCCCAAACTAAAAGAAGCTTAAGCTTGTTTGCTGGTTTTAGATGGTTTAAGGTTTTGGTAGCTGGTCCTCTCAGCCTCAGATTAAGCTGGTTTGTAAGCTTGACTTTCAGCCTGACCAGCTTAAAATGTGGCCAAAACAAATCTAAACCAGCTTGCTATACTAGCTAAACCAGATTGGGAGACCAGCTAAATAAAGATTACCAGCTTATGCTGTTTTAGCATTTTTTTAGCTTTAACATATAGACATATATTGAGTTCTAAATAATTGAAGCAAATACATTTTTCTATAAAAAGGTTTGTTTGTGTTGAGCTGAAGAACAGAAATCTGGGATGGCATGAGACTGACTTATACTGTTTATCTGCAACATCCGATAACTCTTATGTTTGTGTATTTGCGGTGATGGTGTGAATTAAAGTTGCTATTTTAGGCATTGTAAAAACACTGTATTGCACCCTGCAAACTCATCTCTCCTAACCAGCTGCAGAAGTGAACGGTTTTTGTTGGATTGGACAGCTGTTTAACACAACACACCATCCCACCATCTGCAGGAAGAAACCTGTTGGCCAATTATATCCGTTGAGTTATCGTAAGGCTGACAATTAGCAACGCTGCCATTCGTACTCAAGCATTAGGCACAGACAGCGAAACTGCAATGCAGCGTGGGAAGTGAAGGACCGAGCTGCTGATTGTAGCCATCAATTAAGAGTTTTCTTTCCTCGCAGTCGCTCATCATAGTTGTTCCAGACGTTTGCTTTTTATCCTCTAATAGTGAAATGGTATTTTAAATGGCAGAGCTCAGGAAAGGGCAGGCAATTTGGGATATTTTCAAGACTATTTGTCAGACGCCAGAAAGGTTAGCTTGGAGGGATTGCGTGTATTATTTTTAGTCCCCTGTTTTTTGAGTGTCCTAAATCACAGATAAACAGTCTTTTAATTAAGAAGCATAAGATGATGCCATGAGACGAGGTTTTGTGACTCTACTAAAAGAAAACGTTACGTTCCTGTTGGGGACTAATTATGAAACATGGCATGTTGTTTGAAAGTGCTTTT